>NW_011359143.1:271125-284860 GCF_000735185.1 Notothenia coriiceps
ACAGGTGTCTTTAACTTTTACCACTCACATACTCACCCAGGGTTCGTGCACACGAGGGATGCTCGGAATAACACGCTCCCATCTTATAACATTTTCAACACCAAACAAGTGCACTATTTGCATAACGTAGTCCAAGTGTTACCTATTAAGTGCAATGTAGACTACAGAACATGTACTGGCTGCTGTAGTACTGGTACTGCACACATAGCGTTTCAGACACACAAACTTTTCAACTTTCAAACTTAAACGGTGCGCGCTCCCAGCGACTACGGCAGTGATCTACAGCAGTGGTTTTCAACCAGTGGTACGGGGACAAAACTGTCTCGCTCCTCGAATGTCGCTGTCTTGCTCTCATTCTGTCTCTCGTACCACTCTCGGTTCCACACTTTACTTTTGCGCGCGCTACCTGTCTACTCTTTTCCGGCCTCCAGCTTTCCTGCTGGAGCCCGCCGCTTAAAGCGTGGGGGCGCGGACCGGCATTAGAGCCATAGAGTTCAAGGTGTGACTGTAACCGTAAAATCCATAGATTAGGAGGTCCCCTAGGGCCGTTAGCTGTAAAAATCCATTAGATTAGCCGCACCGTTATATAAGCCGCAGCGTCGAAAAATTGGAAAAAAGGCGCGGCTTATAGTCCGAAAATTACGGTACATGCACAAAAACCTATACAACACACCACAGGGAAGGAAAAAGCCCCAAAAGCCTAATAAGGCCCTTTTAAAGCATCCCTCCACCCATGACACTGCACCATCGACAGGTGGTGGAGTGATCAGAAACCAAAGTGTCACTCCACGAGAGCTGCTGTCCAGGCCGGGGCATGGCAGCCTAGATGCCAGCGTGTCACAGTGCTTCAGGATAATGAAGTGCGTGCAGTAGCCGGACAGCTGTCGGGATGCTAATTAGGAGACAGACATCAGAGGAAAGAGGGGCAGGGGGGAAAAGAAAAGCTGCTGCGGTCCGTAATTAATGGCTTAACGATGCAATGCTCTCACAGGCTTTATATAGAGATGGCCAAAAACAGTCAGAGTGACCGTGAAGAGGGCGAGAAATGGGAAACGGTGGTGGAGGAGCGTTAGGAAAACTCAATGACAAATCAGATCTGTGCATGAGGAAGTCAATGCCTCACTTTGAAGGTGCAGCGTTGATGGGTAAACTTGACATGCCTGCACAGATTCACAAATCTCACAACATGGCACACGTCTCCCATTCCTTTCATGTTAGTCAACAGATTGCAGGTGTTTCATATGAGTGGGTGAGTTGGCTTTCTTTCCATTCTGCTTACCAAATAGCCCTCGGGCGTACAGGTGTCAGTAAGCATGACATAATGTCCCATTTTTGCTAGTTCTTGTTAATGCTCATCACTTTCACTGTGAACCATTACAGTAGATGGGAATAAAACTGTAGATTACTAGCAAGAAATCAAAGCCAAAGAAACGGCTGAGTTGAGCCAGAATATGACACAAACACCATGACCTAAGTATAATCACATTAACTAGAGCTATGATATATAAAGACAACATTAAAGGACGGACATCGGAAAAATGTTTAAATTGGTAAAATGATGCTTACCATTGCTGTGTGTGCCATTGTCCCTGTCCCACGCCTCCAATATCACAGTGTACGCTCGCTGAAACACAGAAGGGGGGGCAGAGGTTATCAGAATGCACGCTAATACAGAAACACACACACACAGAAACTCAGATATGCCCACTTCAAGACATGCACATGATGTGGAGTTTGCACAGAAACCTAGATACGAGATGCCGTAACTCATAAACAGAAACACACGAGTCTTCACACACACACACACACACACACACACACACACACACACACACACACACACACACACACACACACACACACACACACACACACACACACACACACACTGCATTAAGGTGAATAACGGTGGGAAAATAATTCTTGTTCCCACACTGCTGTAACTGATTAGCCTCCATCAACCCGAGGCTAGTTAAAGAGTGCAGCCACTGTTATGATGAAAGACAACACATTCACACAAGAATAAACTGCCTTTTCCATATTTCACCTGACAGGTCTTATTTATTAAAATGATTTTGTTTTAGAGCCAAACATTAAATCCAGTTTTCCCTTTGTCACTTCTGGATCTCGATGATCTTTTTCCATGACACCGTATCGATATCAGAGGGCGTACGTTCGTCTTCTCCTCGATCCACCGGGAGGTCAGCGCCCCGTGAAATCGTAGGGATTTGATGACTTGCTCAAGGGCATTTTGAGTGGTAATGTATTGATTTCCAAAGAGGGGAATTCATTTTTCCTTGCCTTCTTCCACATGGATCTGGTAAGGGCTTGGTGTGTCTTTTAATTCAGGTGTCAGGGGAGACTCTTTGGGTGATGGGATCGATACCATTCAGGGTTTCTTATAACACATTGTAGACTAAAGTAAAAGCAAATGCTAGAAGAAATTATAATGATTTCATGATGACATTTTTTCTAGATTATATTAGATTTAGCTTTATTGTCATTACACAGAATACGAATAACAAGAATGATTAAAATACAGTGCGATGTATAGATATAAAATGTAATTACAATACATAGCTTTTGCGTAGAGTTTGCATGAGCATTCTTGCTGCCGTGCATCATTTATTGGCATTTGTTGTACGCTTCCTCTGAGTAACACTTGAGTGTGAGTCAGAATAAGGAAAAAGGCAGCAAGTGACAACACGTTTTGAAATAATTTGAAATGCGATCAATTGTCGCAATGTTTGGATATATTCACCGCATGTTCTAACTGTAAGTTTAAATTCATTATAGTAGTGAGACATGTCGTGAAGTAGAAGTATAAAGTAGCATCAAATACTCAAAAACTGAGCAGCAGGCTTTTAAATATTCCTCAAGTCGCCGAAAATATCTTTCATATTGTCCAATTTATTTATAATTTTTTATAACTGTTTTGTATTAATTCACTTTTCCTTATGTCTATACAACTTTTACTAAGTGGACAATCTGTTGTAAACTTTTTGATTATATATATTTTTTTTTATTCTCTCGACTTTGACCTGCATCCTGTGAATGAAAAGTGCTTTACAAATAAAGCTTTATCATTAATATTATTAAAGTACATGGATGTCAAAATAGTACTTAAGTGCAAATGTACTTAGTAACATTCCATCACTGGTGTTGTGTATAATTCACATCAATATTAGATTAGACCATTTAGTGCTGCGATACAGTTTTCTGTGGATATTCTGAGAGAAAGCGCAGAATGCCTGCAACACTATGCCTGCACACTATGGCCTACTTCCCAGAGGAGACGCGCTCCGCCATCCCACAGCAACAAACGCACACTCTGGATTGTTTCAGGTGCAGGGCTATTTTTTTCCTTTTTTTTCACGGGCATCAGCAAACAAACCAAAATGGAGCTCGCTGTCCATCAACTGCATGAGGCCGGACGAGCAGCTGTGAGTTCCCATGACCCAAGTGTGACTCGCAGCGACTTAGGCTGCAGGGAAGATTACAGGGGAGGCAGCAAAGTGGTGCTGGGGGAGATTAGAGACAGAGGGACGACAGAGACATGAAACAAGAAGGTAGAGGGGTAAAGTGCTTTATAGTGCTTTAAATGTGATTTTACGGTGCTTGCATTTAGTTCACAGGGGGACAGAAAAGACGCAAAGGGGGGAAAAGTCTTGACTCAGATGTGACACCGTGTTGTTACAAGTATTTGGTAGTTGCTTTAGGGTGTATTCACAACAAGCAAGTTCAGAGCTGCAATTCAGATTAGACATAATTTACTTGGCTTACAATAAAAGAGGATAACCCACATTAAAAACATAGGGCAGGACATCAGAATCAGAAACGGGTTTATTGCCAGGTAGGTTCACACATACGAGGAATTTGACTTGATGTCATGGTGCATACATAAAATGTAAAATGTGTCTGACATCATCTACAAGAGACTACCTCACAATGGAAAGTGTTATGCTCATTACAGCAGCAACTCATTTAATACATTTTCTTTTTGACAAATTGTTGAGTCTTTAAAATGTCAGACGTAAAAAATAAATAAAAGAAGCTCATCAAGTTAGTGAGGGGTCTTGAGTTAAGATTGTTTTGTTAAATGCTATCATTTAACAGCTAATGGTATTCATAGTAGACAGAAATGTGCAAAAACCGTCACTGGTGGTGCCATTCATAATTTCAATGATTGCATTTTACTGTTGTTTGCTGGCATTACATTTCACGTAAGCAGCCCTAAAACATGATATAACATCTCATATGAAAGTAAACTGATCTGATGACAGTTCTGCTGTATGTGCAGCTACATTAGAGTGCAGAGTTGCAACTAGACTGATGTCTCCCTTTCCCTGTATGACTTAACAGAAACTAATCAGTGTTTAGTATTATAATATAGACTTGAAGCAAATGATGACCTCTGACTATGAGGCAGACGATTCGAAGCCAAATGTACCTTTCTTTCCCTCAGTGGGAGACACACAGCTGGGCAGTTACATCACTACAATTATCGAGTAAATCTTATCAAATGGCTCTCAAACAGGGTGTAAGCAGGTTCTCTGTTTCCGCTCACATGATCAGGGCACAGCATGACATAAGGTCATATATATTGGGGAGGTTAAGGGCAATGTTAAGTATCAGTCCTTTCTAACAGACCGCTCAACGTCTGGTTCAGGTGTGGAACTGAATGTTTAAACTACACTCAGATTAGATAAAATCAGTAAAAATCTAAAAACGATGACCCTCAGTCTGCAGAGGATCATGCTGTTAATACCACACTCCTCTTCATCATCTCCAGATGACACAGCAGTGATTTATGAGCAGCCATAACTCCGTAATGAGTGAATATAAGTGAACATTATCATAATCAATCTTTCCCTTTGTAATCAATTTTAAATGTCACCGCCGCTGGCTCCCAAACAGATGGGGCTGTCCCACGGCCTCAGAGCAGCCTGACTCTGGTGTGTGTGTGTGTGTGTGTGTGTGTGTGACTGCTCTAGAGTGTGTCCTTGTAGGACAGGAGCTGGAGTGTCACGTCCCCGCTGTCTGCATTGAGACGAGCAACCTTATGAGTCGTAGTGTGTGTGCTCTTTAAGTGTGTGTGTGTGATATGGGAGGGGGGATATTGGGAGGGTGGGGACGTGTTGGGAGACACTTGACACCGCCTAACCAATTTACAGGAGTCAGAGGGATTTGAGTTTTCATTAGGCGAGGAGAAACCGACCCACTTCTCGCCGCCTTCACCTGTTCAATGAATAAATTACAGCTCCACCACAGCAGGAACAGCCGCCAGCAGCACACCACCCTACTGAGAATACAGCGCACAGTCTGGAGCGGCTCTGTGAATTTATGATTTCTATACACACTAATTAGATGTAATCTTCAGTACTGCTACCACACACTTCTCAGAGTCATTTTACTTCCTTACTCCGAAAAACTCTTTTTGGCTTTGGTGAAGTGTCTCTGAAAACGTGCAGTGTTTTTGTTGATAGTACAACTGGTTGTAGCTACATTGGGCGGAAAACTAATATTTTCCTCATGATCTGGAGAACTACTGCACAGGAAGCACTGATTGATTAAACACAATATAAGTCACAAAAGTCAATAGTCAACTATTTCTTTAGTCACTTGACAGAAATGACCAAAAGTCGATAACATTTAAAAAAAAAAATGTATTGTACATAATCGTCCGTTGCAGCCTGGCGTTGGCATGTCTTCATTATGTTTGAACTACAATTGGACACATAAGCATCGATTTTCACAAAAGTGAAGCAGGTGCATATGGTCCATGTGTGTAGGAGAGCAGTCTTAAGTTTTGGATGTCCAAACACACATCCTTGAGGAACGCCAGGACTGACGAGGACAGATTACTAACATTTTTCTCACGAGGCTCCCCTAGCAGTTAGGGCATGCTCATAATTCCCTATTTTACAAATAATCTTCATTTGGGGGTGGTAAAGAGAGATATAATAATTGTTGATTAGATCAACTTACAGTATGTTTATTTGTGTATTATTCAGTTGTGGGAAACGGAATTGTTGACAACAAAAATACAGTGATAGTGCCAATATAAATAACATGTATGCTTTGTCTATAATTAACAGAAGAAGAGCTGGGCGGCTGACAGCTGGCAACAAAAGAAGAACTGGAACTTCAAGCCTGAGAAGATCCAGTGAACACACAACTCGATCGATGAGATGCACAGTTAAAAACTCCACAATGTGTGCTCTGCTATATGAATTTTCCACTTTAAAATGGAGTTCAAATCGAGAGGAATGTTCCTTTAATTAAAAATTCACAGCAGCATTTTTGTTAAAAAAAAGAAAAAGAGAAATCCCGAGACCCAATTAACAACTTTTCCCGAGTTGTGATCAGAGGGAGAAAAAAAACAGCAGCAACACCTGTCACGTCACACCTGTTAAGTCTATTGACATGAATAAAACATGTCGCTCCAGGCAGAGAGAAGCTGAGATGGTTAATTTAGCACATTATTAACAGAACAAGCCCACCGCCCCTCCACCACCACCTCTCCTCTCTAAGGAGGCCTCACCGCAGCCCCCCCTCTAGGAGGCCTCGTTCAGACAGCAAATCTAATCAAAGCTAATCTAATCAGGTCTTTATACTGAGCTGCAGAATGGAAAATGACCCAATTCACTTTTCCCACACCAAATGCATGAAAGCTATTTCTGTCGCTCCAGGTTACGCAGGCTGCTCCAGCGACTGAGGAATTCTGGGAATTTATCTTTTATAGTAAATCGATGCCGCGTATGCTCTTTTAAAAGGGAGAACATACCGCCTTAAATCCATTAGTTAGTCCTCTGATTCAGTCAAATACTTGGAAAGAAATATGTCTTTCAGTTCCCTTACATAAACATTATGCGTCTCTATTTTCAAATGCATTAAGGGACTACTTCCGCTGCAAATTGGATTTGTTCATTATCAAATTAAGGTGCCAAAGACTTCAAACAAAGCCTCAATAAGTCAAAGCGCGTACCCAACACTGAGCTCAGTTTTCTATTATCTCCCCGTCAAATCGTCTGTAATCAGATAATGCCGCTGGGAATCTGGCGGCACTGACTCAACCTACACATACACACTGAGAATACACAGTACAGTAGAGTGTGTGTACTGCAACCACAAGCAGGGGCATAGATGATTTGTTATCCTTTCAAACTTTACCTTATATCACAACCACAACCACATATCACTCATCACATAACACTTATAATAGAATCCAAGGCAATTATGAATGAACTGTATCCTTGAATACAGTATAAAACGTATTGTGCATTTAATCCTGGCAACTGTGCTTCATAACAACGTCACAAGGTTCTCAGAACAGGAAAAGAAAAACGATATATTAGACAGAAAATTGAGAAAACAACACAATACCAAAGTTAAGAGCATAATTGGACCGATCAAAATCAATAAAAGGTTTTAACTAGAGGATTCATTCTAAGGAAAAAAGCTACATTTGGTATCTCTATTTGGAACTTGCGCAATACTGGGAATGTGTCAGAGACCAGTTCAAATGCTTGGCTGAAGCTATTCATGCGATAAGAGGCTGCAAACAGAGTGAAGTGGAAAAAAAAAGATTTAAGAGAGACTGAGAGAAGCGAGTCCAATGCACACCAACCATGACCATAAAAGTCTGCAGTGACTCACTAAAGAACATTTTTACATTTTCAGAATCTTGTTAAGACTTTGACATTTCATGATTGAAAAGATTTTGATGTGTCCCAGTGTGAAGCATGGTAGCTTTGAGTACACATGTCTAAAGAGTTACGAGGATCACAGGTGTAAAGATGCTATGTGGCACAAAGTGGTGCATCAATAAGAAGTTAAAAAAGTAGTAGTCTCTCCATAGAAACACAACAGGAACGCCAGCACAGAGCCGCTTTACCATTTGTCTGGTCACCAAAAACAAGCAGGACTTACATGTGATGCTTGAAAATGTATAACGTAGGCTCTTAGACAGCGCTAGTTTCTCAAAAGCTGTGAAATATCTGTAAATCAGGTGGATGGCACTCTCTTGGAGGTCCAGCAGGCGATACAAGAATAGCTTCAGTTGCTGACATGGATCCTAAATGTGACTATTTTGGTCTGCTAACAACTGGATGCAGCTATTTAGTCAGAGCGCTGTGTGAAGCGAGGAGCCAACACCTGAAGCAGGCGTGAATACCAGATCCAGCATGTTGCACTGTGGAGAGCAGCACAAGAGAGGGCTTATGTAAACGCTCTCGAATCCACTCCTGACATTTTGCCCGGTGCAGCTGCCCTCCTCTATCTCCGCTTCTCTCTGTTTCCATCTCTCTCCTTTACCCTCTGTTTCCCCCCTCCTTCCACTCGTCGTGATAACTCAATATGTGGGCACAAAGGCAGAGGTATAAAGTCATTGTTCCCACTGAAAGGTGCGCTGACAAAAAGGTTAAGGCAGCCCTCGATTCCGCAGCGCTGCTGGGAAAGTGATATTCACGCCGTGGGAAAACCCCATCGGCTCCTTCATCATTGATCCACCTGATGTGACGAATAAACGGCCGACAGCTAACACAAATCAAACCCTTTCATGTCGAGGCAAAGTAGAGGTATGCATGCGACAAACTGTTGCTTTTACATCAATTCTTCAATAGGAGGTTAAAGTTGTAGTTTCGTCAAAACCACGTAGGATTCATTTAAGCGTGAGCACAACAACAGGAAATACAGACATATCAGGAGAGGATTGCCGTAACCTATAAAGAAATGCTTATTCATAAAGTTTAGTTACCTAAAGATTATTAGCGAGTGACAAATCATGGTCAACTTAATCGGTTCTTCTGGAGCTTTTGACCGAAATCGAAACCATTCTCATCTCATCAGCAGACTGTTATTGTTGAACTTCTCTGTACAGATGTTGCAGTTTTGAGATGTTTCTAAATTGGATATGCAAAATATAATCAAAGCTGACAGAAATAACTCAAAAAATATGACCCTATTTAAAATAAAAAGGCCATATTACCGCAGAACCTTTACTTCATAAGGAGCATTTCAGATATGTTGTGTACTGATAAGTGTGTGAGAGTGTTAAGAGGGGTTTCTCCATTGAGTGGGAGGTTTGGTAACTGACAGAGATTTGGGCCCAGATGTGTTGAGAAACCCTGCTGAACCTTCAGCCAATCCCTCTGGAGAGGACCGTTAGGACAGGCTGCACGACATCCATGTTGCAGCAACATGCAGAAGAAGAAGAAGACTGTACAGTAGTAACACTTGTCAGACACAGTTTGTATAAGAGTGCCCTTTTGAGTTCATGAGCATACTTTAAGAAAGCCAAATCATGAGACAGGGTGTGTTCATAACAAGCGTGTTTGCAGCGAATTACTTGAACTCAGTTTAAAGAATGACAGTTGCGTAAAGAAGTCATTCTTTTTAAGAGCACTGCACTGTGCTCTTCGATGGGATAAACATTAGAGGAGGAATAACCCAGACAGAAATCCCCTTCAAACACAAGGAATTCCAATTTGGTGTGCAAGAATTACTTTGTGGAACGACCATCAAAATCAGGCCATGCATACAGCATCTCCTGCATGATGGGAACAAATCTTCTCACTCCATGTAACTTTGGATCATAAGCTGGTTCACAATGTGAGCCTGAATGAGCCACATATAAAAATACAACACTAGAACGTTTCCCACTCCGTTCCGGACCAAAGAAAGCAAACTGTCGGTGCGATCACACCCTCAAAGCTAGCAAAACAAGCTAACAAAGCTGGAACATGGGAGCCAAGTAGTTTCTAACGCACAAAACATGTAGCTACAGGGTTTTCCCCTGGTAGGTGCTCCGAGAGGGAAAGGGGAAGATGGACAAGATAAACAAAAGATATCAGGAGATAAACAAATACGGCAACAATGGAGGGTTTGGTCAGCTCTTTTTATTTCCCACCTTGCCCTCAGTGAGGTCCAGCTGAGCTGCATTAGCCCTGTGAACAACCCCTGGGAGTCAAGTGGGAAATTAAGCTGAGCTTGTCTCATGCTTTAATCACCACTGCTCACCTCAGTGCTCACAACGCATGCATTTCATTACCTCTGCCCCGCCTACATATCCTGTAGTGTTTCTCTCACAATCTCTCGTCCATTAAAAATGTCTTTGTTCTCTCTCTACTTCCCTACTTTAAACGATATACACAAACACATGGCAGATGATACAATATTACATCAATGCTTCTTTACTCACAATGCTTATGTCTCTTTACATTATCTAAAATAAATCAAATATCATGAAACTCATACAATTGTACATCTAATGCTTGTTAAGAGCTAGTGCACTTGCAGGATTACTTTATGTTGTGAATTTACATACATTATAACGATACACACATACAGTAGACCCCATTTCCACCCAGTATCAGGATGAATCAGTAAGCAGATATCTGATGTGGGTAAGGAGGAATAGGTGTTAAAACAAGGTGTTAATGCAACATTGCAATTGGAAGATTTCGGATGAGTGAAACCATATCCGGAGGTGGACTGTGAGTGGATCTCAGCAGGCGTAAAACACATCTAGAATGAGACTTATTCTCAAGAGACAAATGCACCTACCAAGCTAAAAGCAAAATCATCAAATCAATAAACAAGGATGCTAAATACTAAATTAAAATGGATGCATCTAAGTCATAAATAGATGCATAATAAAGGTCATGTAAACAAACACATATGCATGAAACTGATCTGCACATACTGTACACACATGCTCACTGTGCTTGGCAGAGATTCAATAATATACCATGGCTATGGAATAAATACTCCTTCCTGATTGGCTGGCAGGTGTCCATTGACACTGTATATGAGAACATCTTAAAACTAGAGCAAGATTAATCACTGCGTCTAAATCAGTTCTCAGTGTATGATGAACTATAGGTAACCATAGAAATGATATTAACACTATCCACTACACTAGGTAAGAGGTCATGATATAAAGGTTGATATTAAAGGTGGGGTAGGTAATTTTGGAGAAACCAGCTCGAGTGCTAGAATTTGAAAATACACAACCGGAAAAAATCTGCCACTTCCTCACAGAGCCCCTCCTCCAACAAACACGAACGTGCACATGACCAATGAGGGCATGAGATAAGTTTGTGCACAGATGGAAGGCTGACAGGCAGGTAGGCCATCCAGTTATTTTAGCCGGGCCGGCTCAGATGATTGGTCGTGCTTTTTACAGTACTACGGCTTCCACAGATGACATTTTTTAATGGATTTTTTGTCAAAGCACTTCAGATATTCATTGCTATCGGGATGTTAAGAGCATTCCATGGAATATAACAAAAAGTGTATCTCGAGCCGGTTTCTCAAACTTACCTACCCCACCTTTAAGTAATTGACTGTGGAAGAAACGCTGATTTGTTGTTTTATTTATATATGGTCACTTTATTTTCCTTGTATATACATATACTCATATAGATGCTTAAAGTCACTAAATACATGTAGGTCAAAAGTAACCAATGACCAACAAACAATCCCAGCATAAAACGATATAAGGATAATGTGTGATAAGGTTGAATATTGGTTTATAATATCCTTGTTGAATTACAACAATAGAAAGGAAATTATTTCCAACTAAACAACATTTCACCTAGATCAACCTAATGAATATTGTTTCAACTGTTGCAATATCTCAGACTCTGCGTTGATTGTGCAAGTTACCACATGGTTGACATTAAATCAATTATATTTTGTACATCCAAGTTTTCAACCCTCATCACATGTTGAGTCAAGAATGAACTTTAATGATTACATTGACAAAGCTTTTGATTCGCCTGGATGAAGGTGAATCTGGCTTTTCATCATGTCATTTTGACTGCTGGTAAATATCATAATTGTATCAACATAATGCATATGTAAAGATCACCGTCATGGGTATCTTCATCCCCATAATGTGGGATCTATGTCCACACACAAGTAAACAAAGCTGCCACTGTACACTCATCAGTCACACATGAGAGTGAGACCAGGTCCAGCAGCGGCATCAACAATCGATCAGAGGAACAGACGGAGCAGCTAATCGCACTTTTCTACACCTCGGAACCGGGTCAGCTGACATGGGAGCAGCGACAGCGTGGGAAAGATGAGCAGGATCCGTCTGACCGCAGTTAACCCAGAAGAGAGCTTTCAAACGCCTCGTCGGGCCGGCACACACCACGTAACGGAGCCCCGCTGTGGCCTGCTGCGGGCTTTTAGGCTTATTAGTACTGACACTGAGCAGAGGGGGGGTGCAGAGGGAGCGTTCGGTGGTCTGACTTTGTTACTTAACAGAGAGAAGCATGTTCCAGATTCCCCTACATGCTGCACCAGACAAAACCTTTGTAGTTTTAATGTTCCAAAGTCAGATTAGCATGGAGAAAAGGAGATCCTTGCACTAATCTTCAGTCTTACTACTCTGTAAGAAAGTATTTTCTGCTAACAGTGCTACGAAAGCTAAAGCCACAGCACACGCATTAAGTTACTACAATATGCACTCAAAAAGTAGATGGTAGTTGAATGCATTAGCTCTTTTGATCTAGGACAGTCCTAGACAATGACATGGACAATTCAAGAATAAGTGCACCTGCTGCAGCCCTCTGAAAAGCTTTAGCTAAACTAGATATCACACATTTACAAAGAATAGACAGATATTGATAATGAAAAAAGTTTTAGTTTTTTGTTGCAATATAATCTCTGATTGCGCGAGAGGGGAGTGGACTGAGTCGTGTGCAGATTTGAGCGAGGAAGCTAACGCTAACTAGCCGGCTGTCTGCAGATTAATGCGAAGAAATGCCAAGAGCATGGGGAGAATTACTGAGCGGACTTCACAAAGCTGGATTTCATGGTTTTCCATTGTTGCAGCATCTGGTAGTGTTATTGCACAACTGTTTTGCATGTGTGAACCTGAAGAAATTAAAGAATTGTAGTCTTTTTGAATGTTGCAGGATCACCACTGCTCCACATCATCTCTCCTACAGCTCAGCTCACCTATATCCAAGTGTGTGTTCTTCTCCTCTTTTCACCAAATTAATCAACCGTAAAGCATCACCAAACCAAGAGTAGCTCCTGAAGGAAGCAGCCAGGGATGCACTCGGCAAATGAGCCAAACGAGCCAACGGCCGGCAGTGACGCCATCGAGGAAACCAGCGAAGAAGACTCGCCTTCATCCAACACTGCACTTTGTGATTGCTCACTGATACTTCCTCCGAGCGAGGTGATCTTCTGCTCTGTAATCATAGCCTGTTTTCCTAATGCTATTTCAATAAAACATGTATTCTAGGAGGAGGAGGAGGAGGAGGAGGAGGAGGTCTCCAAACAACAGCTGTTCCACCTCTGTCCTCTCAGATCTGCCAGACTCAGGGGGGAATTCTGACAGGAGTGGGGGGCAGAGGAGAGGAAAGAAAAGAAAACCGGGCCATGAAACTGAAGGAGTACACACCCTTGATCCTTGATTTACTCACAGAGGGGTGAGGGGAGGACATGCAGCTCTAAAAATACCCCCATAAGGAGATGGGGAGGTTTGGGTGAGAGGTGGAAACGGGGGAGGAAGAGGAGAAGAAGTGAATGCTTGTTTCTGCTCCACTCACTACTGTATAAAAACATCATAAGTTTCTGCATCCCTTAAAACACACCTCCCTCGTGACCTTAACTAGGAAGCTTGATGGATTCATTTTTATTTTCAACAAGGGGGTGTGCTTCCTCTCTTCCCCATCATCCCTCGGTCAAACCCTCCCCCCCCCCCCCCCAC
>NW_011359143.1:284881-286637 GCF_000735185.1 Notothenia coriiceps
CTCTTTCATAAAATACTAAAGACCCGCTGAACAGCCAGAGGGGTTAACATGAAGGGGAAATGATCGGCAGAGGGCAGAACAATGTCCTTCTTTTTTTTTTTTTTTCTGCAGCTTATTCATGTCAGCACCAGTGGCCCAGATACCGGGGCCGACTGAGGGAGTCCACTATAGCAGCACCAGAGGCTACAGGCCACCGTCTACCACACACACACACACACACACACTTAGTGGCTGTCAGCATGCCACAGTACAGTCTAAAGCGAGAGTGTGATATCCATAATTTCTCATCCTTCACAAACTTTTGATAACCGTGCAATGAAAATACATAGGGCTCTACAATCTGCAACTTATACAACCCCTTCCGCTTTTTGTAAAGACGGGACACCTCAGGACGAGCAACAGAGAAAGGATCCCTCTTCAAGGCTCGAAGAAGCCATAGAATAAGTAAAGATGGAAAATTCTTACAATAATAATATGATTAATTGATTCAATTAAAGTCATCCATTGAGAAAAAATGCCAACAATTCTAAGCATTCTCCAATCCAGCTCCTCAACTATGAGAAAGTGCAGCTTTTAGTTGTTTTAAATCAATGTAAATGTAATATATTTGACTCTGAGATCAGTCTGATAATGAATGGCAGATTTCCTTATTTATAGAAATGGTATAGCCTAACTGGATAATTTGTTCACAAACCACAATTTAAAGCCCACAGTATTGTGTATTAAAACTTAAATGCAGCTGTTTTGTTGTATAATGCACACGGGTCCAGACCTGTGAAAACTTTATGGCATGTTCGATTTTAAAGCATGAGGTGTGAGGACATTTTTAAAAAGCCTGCTGTAGCCTTGACAGCCACACACACACACACACACACACACACACACACACACACACACACACACACACACACACACCTCATCAAACCGAGACACCACTGCTGTGCGTAAAAGTCATGCCTCATGCATGCTCAGGGCTTTAGCTTGGTCAGAAACGCACAGACATTCACAACAAAAACTCCAAGACAGGAAAGTGATATCCCCTCACGAGATGCCTGATCATGTAGAGACGCCAAAAGTTGCAGGCGGAGGGAAGAATGAGCGGCACGCAGAAACCCAGACAGCTCTGACAGACTTGTTACAGAAAATAGTGCCAAACTGTGCCAAATAACAGCCTGGATGAGCGCTTTTAGCCTGTGCCATGATTCAACTCCAAAACATACAAACTCCCTTTGATAAGTCAACTTTATCACATAACGTGAAGGATCATTCACATTAAATCACGTTGTATGTAAATGATCAACTTTGAGGTGCATCCAGGTGAATGTGAATGATCCTTCACGTTATGTGATAAAGTTGACTTATCAAAGGGAGTNTGTGTGTGTGTGTGTGTGTGTGTGTGTGTGTGTGTGTGTGTGTGTGTGTGTGCTACAGCAGGCTTTTTAAAAATGTCCTCACACCTCATGCTTATCAAAGGGAGTTTGTATGTTTTGGAGTTGAATCATGGCACAGGCTAAAAGCGCTCATCCAGGCTGTTATTTGGCACAGTTTGGCACTATTTTCTGTAACAAGTCTGTCTGGGTTTCTGCGTGCCGCTCATTCTTCCCTCCGCCTGCAACTTTTGGCGTCTCTACATGATCAGGCATCTCGTGAGGGGATATCTCTTTCCTGTCAGCGAGTTTTTGTTGTTAATTTCTGTGCGTTTCTGACCAAGCTAAAGCCCTGAGCATGCATGAGGCATGACTTTTACGCACAGCAG
>NW_011359143.1:286660-296756 GCF_000735185.1 Notothenia coriiceps
CCCACCCCCCCCTTCGGGTAGATAGTGGAAAATACTGACCCCACACACGCCGAGTGAGACAATGGCCGAATAGCAGATAGAGCTTGAACCTGAGAGGCGGCGAGGTAAAGGCGTCCCCCGGCCCAGATTGACCGAGGATCTTCACTTGTTTGAGTAGTTGGTGACACTGATATCCACCGCCTGTGTCACACACAACTTAGTGGTAACCGTATCCGCCTGCAGGGCCCCAACTTACTACTTCCATCTTCCCCTCCGCTGACAGCTGACCATGAGGAGTGATGAATGGAGAGGTCACGTAGCCAGCCGAGCACACAAAGCACCCGATATGTACTATATGTACATTCTGACATGGACACACACACTGCTTCTCCAAAGCAAGAATGTCTGAAATGAGGATCAAAGTTGAATGATTGCAAGCTCGGAGCAATTTATATCAATATACAAGTACACAGTTTCATCTCCGGAGCCTGCAGAAGATTCAGGAAATACCATCCCAACTATCTCACCATCTCAACGCTGTATCTTCAATAAAGGCACTCTCTGGCAAATGTCGATCCCACATTACAGGAGCACAAGCCAAGTCTTCAAACAGCCTATTTCATCAGAGCAACCATGAAAAGCACTCAAAATATTCAATTTACAATAATATAAAACAGAGAAATAGGAAAAGAAATCGAGATTTGCAAATGCAAGGAGCAAGATTTGTTATGGATTTTTTCTTCATACAGTCTAAAAGTCCATGTCTCTAAATAGTTTAAGATCATTCAAATGTTTTTTCTCAAAATGATCGTCAGTATCACTTCAAATGACACAACACATGCAAAATTGTAGAAAATACTTTAAACAAGCCAGTAAATGTTTTTTTAAATCTCACTTGTTTTAAGAAGAAGTTACTTTTTATAACTAAATAAAAGCTAAACATGACTCGCACTAAGATGTAAAGTCTCACAGAGTAACTAACTTACTAAAGTAATCACCTAAAGACTCAACAATATTGACATGTCGGTTAAAGGACTAATCACTTCAGCACAAACTATTAATGGACAGATGGTCCGTTTTGACTTTCATCCTCTGTGTTACCAGTTTGCCTCACAATGAGCAGGACTCTTGTTTGACAGCTCACTCAGCTGTTGAGGGAATCAAACCTGTGACGTTTCCTGCACAGGACTTCACTCTCACCATTACACCTCTCTGAGATCTCTGAGTGTTACAGCAGCTTTCATAAATCTCTGATTGTCACCACTGTTCCTGTTTCCCACGCTTGCTCTCCAAATAAGGAGCAGGTTAGTTTGGATAAGATAACGAGTTACCTGCCACTTCTTAATCAGCACTCACTTGGAAATCCTTATTTCCCCACTTCAAACACACACACACACACACACACACACACACACACACACACACACACACACACACACACACACACACACACACACACAGTAACTCATCAACCGAGACACCACTGCTGTGCGTAAAAGTCATGCCTCATGCATGCTCAGGGCTTTAGCTTGGTCAGAAACGCACAGAAATTAACAACAAAAACTCGCTGACAGGAAAGAGATATCCCCTCACGAGATGCCTGATCATGTAGAGACGCCAAAAGTTGCAGGCGGAGGGAAGAATGAGCGGCACGCAGAAACCCAGACAGCTCTGACAGACTTGTTACAGAAAATAGTGCCAAACTGATTCAACTCCAAAACATACAAACTCCCTTTGATAAGTCAACTTTATCACATAACATGAAGGATCATTCACATTAAATCACGTTGTATGTAAATGATCAACTTTGAGGTGCATCCAGGTGAATAGTTTGAGAGATCCACTTACCGGCCACGCGAACTGGAAGGGAATTAGGATCTTCCCGGTGTCATGGTTCCGGTTCTGTCCGGTTTTCTGGCCCTTGAACTGAAAAGTATTCCCACCGATAACCTTAGTAGTTTCCGAGCCGTACGTGCACGTTCCTTTGGTCGCGACCTCCGTTTGGTATTCCTTTAAACACACTTTGAAGTACGTGTCGCACTCGTCTGCGTCGCAGTGGCCGTCCGCTGCGCTCGGCTCCGCGTCGCAGCAGTCCCCGTTCAGGAGCTGACCTGTGGGGTTTTCCACCGAAATCAACTGCAGCTCGAAGTAACCAGTGGAGTGAGACACCTGAGGAGAAGAAACGACAGTGAGAAAGGCAGAAAAAACCCTGAACGAGGTATTTGCACTGCAATAATGTCATTTTTTTCTATCTTAAAATGCCATTTACCGACTCTAAACTGACATTTTATACTCTTGTTATTCTTTTTTTTTTATAGAAAGGTGTATAATAAGGTGTTAAGTCGCAATAAAAATCTGTTTAAAACATTGTTATGATGAATCAAGTCTTTAAATGGAAATATATGTTGTTATCAATGGAAGTAATCTCCCCATGAGCAACTTGAAGGAAGAAATAGGACTTGTTTTGGCAATGTGCAGACTGCCTGAAGTCCATACTACAGTAGTTTGGCACAGTTGAACTTCAGGGCTACTCAAAGACCGACACTCCAATTTAGCCCACTCTGCATTTCAGGCTGCAGCTGTAGTGCAAACATGTACACCTAGTTCACGAATTTACGATTCTTATCCACCCCTAAATCATGAAACTCTAGACATAAATACAAAACGTTCTCCAGATAGTAAACACTTTAAGATGTGCATTGCTTTGAAGCAGCCAATGCCTGTATTACCTGTACCGTAGCCTATGTGACAGATGCTTTTTGCGTTGCCTGTGAATCAAACTTAAATTTATCTCCCCAAAGGAATTTAGACATTCCGAGATCACATGATCGGACTGTAGAGAATCAAATTCAATTAAAGGCTGGAATCTAACCCCCTACAAAACTTCCAGTGGATTGATAAATTAAACACCGTCAGAAACACCATCTTCCTCTCAGATCAACGCGATAAAGTTCTCACCTCAGCGCACAGCGTCAGGAGAAGACACACTATTGAGAAGCGGTGCAGTTTCCCCAGATTATTCCACATGTCTCCGGCTGCCCAGTGATGGTTACCATTAGGGAAATGAAAAATATATATGTCTCAATCAGTCAAAAATTATATTAAAGCAGTATCCTCCTTCTGGTGTGGGAGGCATTCACGGCGCAGTGCTCCCCGGGATACCTGCAGGTTCTGGAGGATGAAGCGCGCGCTGCTGCTGCTGCTGCTGTTTGGTCCTCTTAACAAGACGCGCGAACAACACTTCCCTCAGCCGCTCGACGCACTAAACAGCAGAGAAGCAGAGCAGCGGTGCGTCTCTGTTGCCAAAAGCCAGAGCCGGGCGCTCCCCCTGGTGATGGACAGCCGGCGGACCAATCACAGGCCGTCTGGGTGGAACGTTCGTCAGTGGAGAGCCAATCAGGAAAAGTGGGCGGGATCAGGAGTGTAGGGGAGGACCGCTGTTGGATTTATTATGGAATTTTTCTCACACAGGAGCTTGTATTTTTATTATACATACACACAAACACACATTAAAATGTAATTGTATTGAACGTGTGGATATATATGGCAATACATGTTTGTTCCATACAAATCAATCTCATATGTTTATGGTAAAGAATTTCTGCAGAATTATAATTCAGAGGGTTCTACTCAAACCATAAAACAAATACACAGTATAAAGCTATAAATCAGACTCATAAATAATGTGTAAAAGTATGTAGAGTCCAGCACATGTTGTGTTTAGTAGAGGATACCTGAGCTGCTCCTCACTGACCTGCAGGCAGAAGAAACATGGCTGTTAGCGCCCTCTACTGACCGCCTGCAACACATCACTACAGGGAAAAGTGATGACAGCTGGAGAAGCCTCTACATTTATCAGATACTGGAGGTTTTTGTTTTGTATTTACATTTTAAACACTTTCTCTTCTTACTTCAAAGCATTTCAGGTGAGACATGTTGATTTCTCTTTGCCGGTATCACACACAATGTGCAGTTCAGTTTTCAAGTGATTTCAAAAAGTAAAGATATGATTCCTTTTTTTTCTGTTCGTACTCTACAATATCCATATCCATTAAACACTGTTTGATTTTGTTTCTGTCTTACCAGTTCAAAGATAGTGTAGCAACTTTCAGGTAATATATATGGACGTTTAGATACTAACATTTGAAGACCTTTCTCACCTAATCTTTACGTAATAAATTCAGCATGACCATCAGTGAGTGCCTCAGCCTGGAACACCATCTAATCTTTATTAGCATTATTGATTACCCTCGTGTCCTCCATCAGAACACTTTATAATGAGAACAAGCAGCTAAAGAGGCACTGGAGGCAGCTGGGACGATTTACTGCCTCTGTAAAAGAAGTGCTCGTGAGTTTCAAGTGGTGGAGAGTAGCAAAGTTTACTTTAAGTGCCATCTTTAAAACATAATTGTACTTGACTTGAGTATTTCCATCCTATGCTACTCTATACTTCTGAGGCAAATGTGGTACTTTTACTCTACTAGATTTATTAAACACTACTTTTTACATATCAAAACATGTGATTTGCATATGCTTTTTAAAGTATCTAAAATTGTCTCCACATTGACAAACTACAACATTATACAAAGAATATTATTGTGAACAGAGCAATGAATACTGACACTTTTGATACTGTACATTTAGATGACATTACTTCTGTACTTCTACTTAAGTAACAATTTGGACTTTTACTTCTAATGGAGTATTTTAAGACCTTAGTATTTCTACTTAAGTAAAGCATCTTCCACCTCTGTCAGTTTCCCTATGATAAACTGTCATTAGCTGCAGATACAAGATAAAAAAAAGACTTAAAAAAAGTTGATTCAAACCGATTAGACTGAAAATAAATTAAGTTTTTGAGGAACACCTAATCATATGTGTGTGTGTGTGTGTGTGTGTGTGTGTGTGTGTGTGTGTGTGTGTGTGTGTGTGTGTGTGTGTGTGGCTGTCAGGTAATCTCCAATATATCTGTACTATGCGTAATCAATGATGAGCACATTGGTATTAAACACATTTACTAACATAATATAACTGTGTTTTTTTTAATACAAAATGAAAAGAGGTACCTGCCTCCTTCAGCTGTCGAAAGTAAAAAAACATGAAACACTGGAAGGGAATCTGGGCATCTCAACAAACATCAGTTTGAATCTGAAAGACAAGTTAATGACACATATTACTTTTTAATTAAAACATAAAAGACCCAAGTTAGTGGAGGTAGAAACGATGTCTGCGAGTGCATGAGCTTTCTAAAAGAAAACAAGCTTTGGCATCGCGCTCAGCTCCTCCATCTGCCCGACAGCCGAGCGGTAAACAACGATTTTATTAATCTTCTGAAACATTTTAATCATTGATGATACCATTGGCTAGCCGGTTATAAGTTATATTTCTGGAATCGGTACAACAGTGGGACATTTATGGGAAGTATAGCAGCTATCCTGATATTCACAGGAATTGGGACACCTTACGTTCTGAACAATGGTGCTCTGTTTGCCAACACACTCTGGGGGGTTTTTAAGTAATAAATCTTAATGTCAGAGGCATCCTAAACAACTCTTTATTTACGTGCAGTCTTCCATGAACTCATGTTTACACAGCAGGTTTCTGCACAGCATATTCCACATCTTAGGCTACGTTCAGTACCAATAAATAAAGTTTTGTGTTGACAAGTGGTTAAGAAATAATGATGCATTAGTGGAAGTGAACGGGGAAATAAAGCAAACAACTTTGATGAAAAGACGATTCGTGCCACGTCTCAAACCAACCATGACAATCTTTCATTTAACTTAAAAGGAAGAGCATCTCGTCTTTGGTTTTTTTGTGATGACAGCAGCTGCGGTCGGGTTCATTGAAAACAATTACAGGCAAACCACCATAATGTATTTGAAGAGAATGAAAAGTATCACACTGCCTTGGGCGTTTTGATGTCCTATTGTTTAAAGGTTCCGACATTTAATTCATGAGAGCCATTTTTGGATGTCACTTCCTCTCTCTCTACCGTCAACCCTCTAATAAAGGCATAACATGTCCCAAAAAAAAGACTTCAAAAGCATCAACGAGACAGCTAACACTTCAATGTGGTTGCACTACTGCTTCATCTATTCAAATGCTCTACACACATATTACATCAACATGCCTGTCACAAAGCTGTTGATGGCTGTATGTTAAAAGTTAGTGGATGACCAAAGTTATTATGGTATCATATTAAGAGAATGAACAGTCAGTCACATTTCATGATAATGCATACAATGTTTTGATAATATGCTAATCAAAGAAATATTAACCCTATGTTAGAGCAAAAGGTCATTCAGTAGGATTCATCCTCTGGGAACCATGAGCACGTACACAATTGTGCGTGCCAATACTTCTGACAGGGATTTTGCCATTCCTATAGCCATGCAAAATACAAAGTCGTTATTAATCTATATATTTACATGCTTGTCTGGTAATAATCTTGTTTTTATCAATTGAGTTGTGCCATTGAGGATTTGTTTCACCATGTTCCTGATGATTTCCAAATTCAAACCTTTTTATTCAAGAAGTCTGTGCCCTCTAATACGTATGAAAACCCTGTAAATGTGTTACTTCCAGCACGCAGACAAGATTTCCTGTTGCTTTCATATTCATTCGACCTCTCAGATGGCGGGCCACGGGGCGGTCTTATTGGACAGCTGTTTCTCCACATTTACATCACCCTGCTGCAGCTTTAGCCCGCGCACAGTGGATCAGTTCTGCAGGCCGCTCAGTGGGGACGGAGTCAGACAGGTGGCCTCTGACACCCTGCAGCAGATGTTTCCTCCCAGGGAAGCAGGTGCAGACACAGGACACACACACACACACATTTTGCCATTTGCACATACTTGTGTACATATGACTCATTGACATGCCTGCACACAGACACAAATGTCTTGTCTTCGTCTCTTTACAGCGGCTCTTATCAGCAGGGATAAGGAAGTCGGGGAAACAGATAAACTAGGGAAGTATTTGAGGCTAGCATGAAGCTCACTCCTCTGCTCCGGGTATAACACAGAATCAATGGTAACTTCACAATGTAACAGTTTAGTTAATAAACCTGCATTTACTTGGATATACAAGACCTGTCCTGAAGTAAGATTTTAAGATACTTTGCTTTTTCGAGGGATGTCAATGTTAACGCTGGGGATTTATCTGAAAACACAGCACATTCAATCGAACCTTACTTTCTCCCTTAATTCCAGCGTGGATGTTTACCCTGAATTGCATGGCAGTAAAAGGCAAACACATTGGAGGAACTGGGACAAGAGACATATACTGCACTGACAGTAAAAACCATCTCTACATCGCTGTAACGTCACACCTATTCAATGACAAATGGTATGCACTCATCCTTTAGGTGTGGTGAGAATGAAGAAAAGGCCTTTTGTTAAACCGTGCTAAGTGGGTAAATGATTGAACTTCAAATCAATAAACCAGAAATCATCAAAACTAAGCTGAGATGATATAATAAAGTTAAAAAAAAACTCTGATTTCTCTTACCAGTGTGTCATGCATTACGTTACATTACATGTTACTTGTTAGACGTTTTTATCCAAAGCTACTTACATACTCAATACTGTGGGCAATCCCCACAGGAGCAATTTGGGGTGATGTGTCTTGCACAGGGACACAACAACATGCTGACTGCAGTGGGGTTTGAACCTGTGACCATCTGATCCCCAGACCAAGGCTCTATCCACTGCACACGCCTCCTCATGCATTTCTTTATTAAATCACACGTTTTCCAAGCAGAACACAAGGAAACACTAGTCTTTGAAACATTTGTCACTAATCATGAGACTTACCCTACACAGAATTTCAGATGAAAGAATTGCACCATTTCCTCTTGAGATGGTTGGATTAACATTGCAGAAAAAAGTCCCATTTGGCATTTATATAGAGATAAGCTCATAAAATAACAATAACACCATCAATCACGTTTGATTTCTTCATTTCCTAATAGATACAGCGTGCCACTGACAACACCCGCGTTGTGTAATCATCTATAGAGAGCCAAGCTCGTGTTTCAATAAAGTTCTAGATGACAGAAAGTTGGCTTCTTTCTACCAATGCAATAATTGAATAGTGTCTTTAAAAATATCCCCTGTGCACAGGTGTGACGGGCATTTTTTTAACCAACAGTGTTTTCAGAGCAACAAGTCATTTTTGCCATATATAGCGGCTACATGCCAACATGAGAATAATAGCGTGCTAACGTGCATACAGTAAGAATGTTTATGTGTTAATAATTAGTGAACACTGGACACTTAAGTTTAACTACTTAGAAAAATGTTGATCTAAGCATTACTCTCAAAGTCAATACTGCTGAGCCAACACTTAAATTCAGAAGTGTCCTGTTAAAATGTAGAAAGTCCGAAAAAAAAAGTCAATAGAATCATTGTCTGGGAACCATGGATGTTTATGTAGAAAACTACAAAGGAATTGATGCAATTGTTGTTGAGTTATCGCACAAATTAAAGTGCTGGAGAGACTGAACAACCAACTAACCGCCACCTACTGTCCAGCAATTAAAAAAATACCAACCACTAACTTAGTAAAACATGTTCCACATTTTATTTTATTTAAATTAAATGTATATGTATTCTGGTAATGTTATTTCCTTTTGTAATTCGAAATACATTTTTTGCTTATTGTATGTATGTAGACATACATTTAGATGTATATTTTGTATCATAATTATCTTGTCTAATTTAATTTAAATGTATATGCATTTTTTGCTTATTGTATGTATGTAGACATACATTTAGATGTATATTTTGTATCATAATTATCTTGTCTAATTTAATTTAAATTTATATGTATTCTTTAAAAAAAAAAAATGGTATTACACGTTCCAAATAAATCAAATCAAATGTTTCTCTGAAGAAGTGCTTGATTACTCAACAACAAAAACAAGTTTGACCAAGAGCCATTTCAGTGCAGAATCAAATTGTATTCATTCACTGGGGTGAGGCGCGGTCGTGGCACTCTGAAAACTGGCTGAAGGGTTCCCTCGAGCAAGCTTCTGGCCTCCAGAGTCCAGAAGGCAAACCTTTTTAACGGTTTCATTAAACAAATAAACAAAAAGGCTAACAGTTGGTTTTGCAGCGAATCATCATAGGGCCTAGGCCAGGGGTCTGCAACCTTTTTGACCAAAAGAGCCATTTTGCTCCTTTTTCCAAAACATTTTTTTGTCTGGAGCCACAAAACATATTTCATAGCTTGATAGCTTATAAAGTTGTATTTATTGTTATATCAGACAAAAACTACAGTTTTTTTGCAATTATTAGGCTATTTATTACATTATATAAAACTGTTAACCTCTAATAAGAAACAAAGAACTCCTATAAGGAGAATTACAAATAATACACAGGCCTACTTTAAAATAAATTAAACACAGCACTTGGGGAGTCCTCTGCACATTTGAAGGAAAAAATATATAATTAAAATGGGCCCACTTTGAAATAAATAAAACATATAGCTGCACCCTAAAAATAGTTAAAGGTAGGGTAGGTAAGAATGGAGAAACCAGCTCGAGTGCGCTAGAATTTGGGGGGGGTGCTAGTGGATCGCCGGAGCTGTTAGATTAACATTAACATGCTTATTGTAGTTTTAAGTGCACTGCCTTGCGGCCTGTAGTAGCACCGTCCTTGATGGACCATATGTGTGGGCTGGACCTGTATTTTACAAGAAAGGAGTGAGCAGAGAGTAGAGTAGTTGTCGATTCTTTTTCTGTTTTCTGTGAATATCTGCCTCACCACCCTCTCAGACTTTGAGTTGCGCGCGCTACTAAAGAGACGTGTTACCAGACGTGTTCCTCCGGTACTTTTCTTTGATTTATCCATAGTTCGCTCATCGAGCCGGGGGTCAGGTTATTCACCCGCAGGAAAAGGCGCTCGCGCGGGACCGTAGCAGGATGTGACGCATATTTTAGTTGACCTAATTAAAACGGTTTTGTTTTTTATTTATGTGTCACAGTATCACCTCAAAATACAAGATACGAAACATTTTCAACCATGCAACAAAATATAAATAGTCCTACAAATACTTTTATTTTATTTCCTTCTTATTTTTTGTCTAAGCTCAAGGGAGCCAGAGCAGAGGG
>NW_011359143.1:296842-318857 GCF_000735185.1 Notothenia coriiceps
GCTAATCTCAGGACACCTCCACTCTCAGTACATTGCCACTTTCCGAACAGGAAATGCACGCAAATACAAGCCTTTATATTATTAAGGTCCAGCGCCACTTTTGATGAATGCTTGTGTGCACACAAAAACGGCAGGCAAAACCGTTTTAAATGTGTGTTTCCTGAATACAGCTGCCTGCTTGATTTATGTCTGTATGAAGTTGTTGTGAGTGTGGAGGGAGCAGCTACAGGTTAGCTTAGCCTAATCGATCAGTGCACTACGAAGCCAGTGCAAGACAGTGAACTGTCAACGGGGGGGAGCCCCGCCGGTCATTATCGGCCGATATTCACTCTAAATAGTTTGATCGGTGCTCTCTATAAAGGCCGATCAGGAGAGCTGCATCTGATCGATATGGACATAAACGCGAGTGAAGTGTAACCGGACGCGAGAGAGAGATCAGATCAGCTGCTGAGTCTGACTGAGACACGCAGCTCTGCATGATCACCTGAAGCTCCGCCCTCTGTTTAGCGAGCTGACCGGACTGCGCAAAATGCGTATATGAAGTGTCATGAACGCAATAAATCATACCCTCGTGGGGGCGCGCTCATGTGATTGGCTTAGACTGGAGGAGACATCTGATTGGCTATAGATGAGAGAAATTACAAGTACGAATCGGGTGAGCGTCAGGGGAGTCTCAAAAAACCAACACGAATGCACAGCGATCCGTGCACAGAAAGCGGTTTGTGTTTGCAGGTTCAGGGGATTTAAACGGAAAACAAATATGTGTGGATCAAAAATACATACGTAAAACTTTTTCTGTGTTTGGTATTTATTTACATGTATATGAAACGGAACACATTTGTGTGTGCATTAGAAAACAACAAGTGTGGATCAGGAAATACAAGTGTGAATCCTTCTGTGTGCATGTGTGTATTATGAGACTGTTCTGAGCCCATACATTGGTCATGTGCACATTCGTGTGTGTTGGAGGAGGGGCTCTGTAAGGAAGTCTGAAGGAAGGGGCAGATTTTTTTCGGTTGTGTACTTTTAAATTCTAGCGCACTCGAGCTGGTTTTTCCATTCTTACCTACCTACCTTTGATGAATGCAGGCACATTTTTAGCGCTTATTCCTACTAAATCAGTTGTCCCTCCCCCTGGTGCCAGGTCCAACAGATCCATCTTTAGGCTCAGCAGCCCTGTCCCCCCATAAGGCTGAACATGAACCAGCTTTTCTCCCAACTGAAGGAGGTGAGCAGCATTGTGTTGAATGACATGCCACTTAACATATCTGAAGGGATACTGGAATACAAAATATATATATATATATACAGTATATAACAAAAAGCTAACATCTAATTTAAATTATACATTTCAGACACAGTATTTTCCCACATAGCCAATGATCTATATAAAACAAAAAACTGCTTTTAGTCTATCTAGGATGATGGACAGTTTTAAGCATTGAGTGATCAGCCTGTAAACAAAATGTTAATCACCGACATTTTGGTTATGATATTAATACTAATGTTATTATATTAAAGCAGGGGTGGGGAACCTCCGGACCCCGGGCCGTATACGGACCGCTAGACCATTTGGTACGGCCCTCGAGGTAATTTATAAACAAAGTGGCCTGTGCCTGGCGGTGGGACCCAATGTGATATATTTTCATGGGGCCCAAAATCCCTGTCGGCGCCCCTGCGTGGCGTTGTCATTCATATTCATGTCTCCTGCTCGCTAGGTGGCAGTGTAAATAAAAGCTGTTTGCGATCCGCCTTTTAAAAAAGAGAAGAAGGGTCAGAAACTGCGGGTCAGAAACTGCGGGTCAGACACTGCGGTCTGCGAGGCTGCAGCTTCATACTACTAAAAAAAACAGCAGCTGAATGTACTGTAGTTGGAAGGATAGATGAAGGATTTAATGATATTATCAGGTGCATTAACACATCCATGCTCGCAGCTCTCCGAACCTGTACTAAAGAACTGCTGACTTTTGAGCTAAATGCTAGAATCAATGATTGTTGGGGTATTTCACTCAAAACCAGCAATGTCAATCACCAATGAGACCATTTTGAAATAGTAATTTTAGTGAGTAGGTTTTATCGTTGAGGGATCATAAATGGCAGTACCAACTGTGTTGCCATTGCATCAAGTAGATCACAAAAGTTATAAGAATGCATCCTCTGGGGACCATGAATGTCAACATGGCAAAATGTATGCCAATCCATCCAGTGTCATTGAGATATTTCACTCTGCAATGAAGGGTGAACAATGCGTTAATTTGAAACTACTTCACAAAATCTTTTAAGTCATCCTCTGGGGACCATGAACTTCATATTGTACACACATTCATGGCAATGCATGCAGAGGCATTGAGATATTTGGTTAAGAACCAAATTGCGGACCAACAGAGTACATGAGTTCCCATTGGCACATTTGGTAAACCCCACTGTAAAGTACAGTATGTATAGATCTATTGTACAAGTTGACTTTTGTTTTTAAGATGCATGAGTACAACTTGGAGAAAAAACTGTTTTCATATTCTCTAGCTGAATGTCTGAAGGATTAAGAAATATGGCAAGAGATAAAGAACCATCTCAAGTTGCTGGGGCCTCTAATGCGGAGCAAAGACTAAACAAGAGCCTGCAGCTGAAGTCTACACAAGCTGATCTGATCGGGCTGAAGGGAAGATATGATGCTGCTGTTTACCAGCACCACACCACCTCCAATACTACAGCTGCCATCCACAAGGGTTTTCGGAAGCGTTATTGGTATTGAGATATTTAGGGTTGCAACATAATGATATAAAGGAGTATTGAGACTCTAAATGTGCCGAAAGAGGACTTTAGATGTGAAGAGAGTTGCTTTCCCTTTTGGTTTCTATTTTGAACTTTTGCTGTCTACATTACATTACATTACATGCTTTTATCCAAAGCGATGCACATACTCAATACAGTGGACAATCCCCAGAGGAGCAATTTGGGGTGAAGTGTCTCAGGGACACAACGACATGCTGACTGCAGTGGGGTTTGAACCTGTGACCCCCTGATTCGAAGTCCAGCACTCTATCCAATCTATTTATAATTAGATGAACAGTTAACTATCTTTGGATAATCATCTGCCAAGGACGTTGTGTTTTTTGGTTTGGTTTGTTTGATTGTCAGCAGGATTAAGAAGAAAATACCGGTCCGATATTCATTAAACTTGGTGTAATGGTGTAGCATTGGACGATGAAGAGCCCATTACATTTTGAAATGGATCCAAATCATTGAGGTCGACACACGCATTACTTTTTGTTCTTGTTAACGTTGCTAGATGTGACGTTTGGCCTTGGCGGATGCTCTCCAGTTGCCCTCTGTTTTGCACGGCATATGTCCTGCACTGCTTTACAAGCTCAGGTCTGTCTCTGCACCCATCCCATTGATATACATTCCTGCACATTAATCACACCTGGCGTTAAAAGTAAGTGGGGCATTTATGACTTTACATCTAGGTGGACATGAAACATTCAAACATTCTACGTTCTGAGTCAGCGCTGGAGGTGAGTAGAGCCCGACGTGTGCCTGCCTGCTGAATAAAGAGTCATTTTTGTACTCCCTTTCACTTTTTGTTGCTCAATTTAAAGTGGGTATGATGACTTTAAATAGCAATGACTCACTCTGCTCAAACTCTGTCTATCATTTTGAAATATAAACCATCTAAATGTGAAAGGATTCATTTCATAACTCGGTTTAAGAGGTCAAAACTGAGTCTGGTGCTTTCTTTCTGCATTGCTGATGGAGATATCTTCTGAGATCCTTATGCAGGAAAAAGGTTTTCATATCACAAAAATGTGAAACTTGTGTGTTTTATCATAAGGATTGTAATAGGATTAATTTAGTTAAAGATCTTAAAAGTGTTTTTAACATTGTAAAATCTGAAGGAGATTTGCATATGATTGTGACTTGTTTAATTGTCTCTATTATTTGTCCAACCCCAAACTGCCAGATAATTCCTTTATTGAATTAATGTTTTTTTCTAGATTAATAATAACATTTTAAATCAATGATCACAAAAACAAAACTGCTTTGTTTTACATTTTCTTCTGTAGTCTTTTTACTCTATAGTTGCATGTGGCCATAATATCAGGGTTTTTTCTAGAAATATTTAATATGAGGGCGCTGATCTTGTATATAAGATGTATCAATTCTCGCAAGAACACGACGCCCATATACAAGATGATGGCGCGGACCTAAACAACAACACGATTCGGGACTCCGTAAAAACAAAGCACAATGTCATTACACCGTTTTGGACGCACAGAAATATTGTTTTCTGACATAACCTTAACATTTTATGGGGAAAATCGGCATTTTGGTATGAGGGCGCATGCCCAAAGTAAGAGGGCGCAGCGACCCTGTTTAGACAAAACCATGATAATATTTCTAAATGAACCGTAATGATTTCTATTAACACACTTTCTAGAATGAAGGCTGAACATTCCAAACTTTTATTTTAAATCAACTAGGACTGCACGATATTGAAAAAAATGGACATTGCACATTTTTTCCCCTCTGCGATATGTATCGCGATATGAAAACATACAGGAATTGAAGAAAATACCGTTTTCTTCCACAAACCATATTTTCTTTAACTATATATATACTTTAATACTATACAATTGGTATTTTTTTAACTATATTCAACCGGATGAAGGATTTTAGTCACGGACGTCTGGCTCTGAAGTTATCAGGGCAACAAGCTGAGCTAGCTCGGTTAGCAGCGCCGAACTGCCCTGGAGAAACACATGAAACTACTTTATTCAGTGTTTTTACCTTTAATCACGGGATCCGTTTGCTTTGGAGATTTGATTGGTGGTTTGCTGTGCATGCAGAGCCTGCATGTGACTCACTCAAGTACCCCTGACATGAGAGCCGCGCAAGTTTTCCTTGTTAAAAATCGCACGTCCACGCGATGTGAATATCGCGCATGCGCATATCGCGATTATCGCCACGACATATCGTGCAGCCCTAAAATCAACACACCTGCATTTTTTTTAACCAACAGAGTGGATCTGTTGTTTAAAATATGTTTTCATGGTTGCCACAACAAATGACCAAACTGCATACCAAAAAAACGTCTTCTAGTTATCTGGAAAAACACAAGACTACGAGCAAAATCTACTCCATCTTTTCACTGAAGGCTTATCACAATATCATGTTGTTATTTTTGGCACAGAACAAACTTCATAGATTTCAGTGAAATACACTTTTTCTGAATGTCAATGAGTGAAGACTAACCTTTGAAAAATAAAGGAGTGTCTGTGATTTCCCTTTGTCATGCCATAAATCTCTTTGACTTGCACAAATATATCTGCCAATATTTCAGAATATCTACTGGCACAAGATTTAACAAGAAACAGTTTAAATGCTGAAAGAAAATCACTTCTAATTAGACAAACTATATCACTTTCTATGACTGTGTAGCACTTCCTTTCTAATATTTGCATTCATGTGACTTCCTTTTCTGCCCTCCATCTCGATCTCCGTCTTTATGACTCAGGAGCTACTGTTGTTCAAGGGTCTCGTTGAAAATCAAAGGCGTGTATGTTTTCAGGAAGGGATAACGCAGAAAACACAATGGCTTTCACCTTAACCCACAGCTTCTGCACACAATGTTCAGAGCACACTAACATGCTGAGGGCTGAGCGAGCTGCCATAGAAACGTTTACAAGTCCCGTCCTGAAGAATGCAAACAACTGAAGGGGCTCTTATCTGACAAAAGAGTCAACTTTTGACAGTCCTGTTGCGGCTTGTCTGTGTGGTCTCTCCACTACAATACGGCCCCATTGGAGGATCCTTTTCTCAGAATGGGTGATTGTCTTAGTTTTACGATCCTTGTAGAACACAGCGAATTGGATGGTAATTTTTGTTTGTTTTGTTTGAGCAAAGAACATGATGGACTAACCCATTTAATAAGAAAAAAGAAGAAAAAAAGTTTGAAAATGGAAATACATTTTTGTTTACAGGAAAACACAAATTCACACACTCAGTGCATTCCTCAGAGGCATGTGACACTGGTGATGATATTAGGGAGTGGATCATTACTGGTACACTCTCAGTTCCCAGCAGGGATTCAAACGTATGATGCTCAATTCCCAAATTTGCAAATATTCCTGCGATGGATCAGTGTTGCTCATCACAGGGTGGGGTTAACCCTTAGATGCACGAGTGACTGGACCCTACACTCTTCCATAAGTGGGTCAAAAAGGACCCGTATTAGAATAATATGTGTTTTTATGCCATTTTCATTTTGGTTAAGAAAAATCACTTGTATAATATTTAGTATTATATTTTGGTTCACACTAGAAATATTTTATATTAACTGTTTCACTATTTATAATTCCAGACATTTTTTTTACATTTTGAAAATTCCATAGGAAATGCATGTGGGTCATTTTTGACCCACTTATGGAAGCTTGGGGTAGTAATACAAAAACTACAATTTCTTAAAATTTAAATTAAAAATTTGAATGTCATGATATCCAAAACATGTTTTTTGAGGAATAGCTGGAATATGAAATTATAAAAAAATGTAATTACAAAGATACTCTAATAGAAAACCACCTCACCGGGTCAAAAAAGACCCACTTATGCATCTAAGGGTTAAAGGCCTGGGTCAAATGAAGCCCTGCAGGTTGTGTTTTTGATGAGGCAGTCTGAGATGAGCATGACATACCCAGAGGTGATCAGCGTCTGGAAAAAAAGCTTGAGTAATCGTGAATGTTTTCCGATAATGGAAACGCTGTCTGCTCCACGACCGTCTCTGTCTGTGGTGCATGAGTGCTTCAACAGGAAGCAGCTTGAAGTCACAATGTGATTTTTTGGCTAATGTTCATCAGCAGTCTGTCAGTTAGGGGGAGTTTAAGGTTTCTGCATCCCTTCAATGCAGACAATATTGGGAAAAGATGTTGGAAAATGGTTAGGCAATGGTTAGCGTAAGTTAGACTTTAGCAGCACTAGAAGAAGAAAGGGGCAATATTTGCCCAACAAAAAGAAAATACATAAATGATGCATAAATCCATGCATCCAGTCTACCCGTTGTTTTACAATATATCTGCTTAAATACTTTCCCATTTATGCATTGCAGTGGAGGAGAATAAGTGAAATGACACCTCTCCCTGAGGTTTCTTCAGTTTTTTACCCCAATAATTGTGGGGTTTATTTCCTTTTACACTGCAAGGGTCTGAGAACAGACTGTAAAACCCCTGAGACAAATCTGTCATTTGTGATTTTGGGCTTTTTTAAATAAAATTTGATTTGATTTACACTTTGTAACATTTTTTTTATTTTTTATACTTTTATCAAGAAACACGGTATGTGCAATCAACCATGAGGATACAAAACTGAAGAATAGCAATATTCAATACTAACACACAATATGTTTAAGGTACAATTGATTGATGATTGTAAATGTCCCCTCTGTGGGACGAATAAAGGTATTCTGATTCTGATTAAATATTGTACCACCGGTAACACAAATACATTTGTTTTGTGTTTAAGATCCAAAGTGAACAGCAATCTGTTAGGATGACTATAAAAAGGTAAATACAAGTAAGCTTGGAGGAGTAGAATCAGAGTGCTGCGTTATGCCAAAGGTGACACAGCTGCAAGGTTTGTTTCATCACGTTTTTCATAAATCCTGACTCAAGCAGGCAGCAGTATCCAGAGTCATGGTCTACAGGTAATATGTTATGCCAAATTGAGTGCTATTAATTGATGATGCAAAGTGCAGTCACAACTCTGAGTGATGTGCCGTTCTCTAGGTAGACGGGTGACAAGAGAGTTTAAAAAGAAAAGGGTATTTGACCTCAGTCTGCACCTCCTCTCACCTCTGCTTTAAAAGGCTTACACCTTCAGAGGAAACTGTTTGATCAGCTGAAAGCTCGCTGACAGGCTGAAGCCCACTCTCCACCTCTGCACATACCGAGCAGGCAACACACACACGCACACACACACTTATGTATAACTGAGTGCACTGTTGGAACAGGCATGCCAGATGAAGCATTATTCTCCACTTAAACCATCCTCGTGTCACGCCCCCACACACATATTTCCCCTGTTGACGTAGTTCTAGTTCATCCTGTGGAGTCATTCCTTATAATGCGTGCCAAAAACTGGGATTAATGATAGTGGGCTTGTCCACAGGCTTCATATTCATATCACGCAACATTCAGAATGAAAAGTTAAAAAGGACATTTGTAGTGATGCTCCAATACGAGCACTGTGTCAAGGGCCACAATATAACCAGTCTGTCTTTTAAAGAGGCCCTATTATGCTTCTGGGGCTTTTCCCTTTCCTGTAGTGTGTTGTATATTATGTTTGTGTGCATGTAAATGGTCTGCAAAGGCTAAATCCCAAAGTTCTTTCTGGTTTCCATTTTTGTTTTTACTTAATTTGACTTAGTTTTATACTTAATTGTTAAAGGTTTCCTAGGAAGTATGGTCCCAAAAGTTATAAAAGATAATCAATAAGCGAAAGTATTTTATTCTATGTTAAAATCTATTTTGTTATAAAGTTAAAATGAGACATACAAACATATCACACACCTCCTCATACATACACGACACACTCCGACATGCCTTAAGTCTAAGATGCAAACAAAAAGCTCAACTTAGACCAGAGGCCTGTACTTCGAAGCTGGATTTTCCTAACCTGGATATGTTTGAGTTAGCCGGTTGGCCTAATCCAAAACATACGCGCTCTCGCTAAACTGTACTACGACACTGGTTATCAAGTGGACCGCTCAAGCCAGCCGTGTCCTATCGAGTTAGGTGCGCGTTCACATGAAAGGGGTGGTATTTGGAGCATTCGACCAATCACAAACATGGAGAAGCATACTGACAGTGCAGCGCGTCATACTTCCTGAATGAAAAGTAAACTATAATATTAGACATATGAACTGAAGAAGTTAAACTTTAAACATCCATGACTTAAACACTGTATCCAGGATAAAAGCCACATAGCTGCACCTGCAAGGTGAATACAGCTGGTAAAAGAAAAAGTTTTTGAATGCGTACATTAACAGGTTTATGATATCACTGCCCCGTCTAAGACACGATCTGACTTTAATTACATTTGACTCGGGTGTTTCGTCAACTTAATTATTTTGCTTAAAATAATACTTCTGCATACAGTGTGTGACACTGTGAGTGTTGCACGGCCAGATACGGCTCAGCTGACTCAGATAAGGAGATATATGATACATTATGATGTGATATGCCGCGGACTGTACTTAATGTTACTTTGATCCGGTTACTTATGTTGTGGCAGATATTTAAGTAAGCTTTCTTAATGCTAATGTTATAATTAATGATTTCTGCCGGCCGTCTTTCCTGCAACGGCAGCTTTTCTGTATTTCCTTCCCCCTGTAATATGACTTGATCGCTTTAAACTCCGCACACTGAGCTCTGATTGGTCAGCAGGCAGTGCTTTCACTGAGTTGAGCTCTTAGCCTGCAACCTAACCTGGTCCCGACCAGGTTAGCCGCACAGCATAAGTTACCATGGAAATCTAGCCTGCTAAAAAGAGAACCAGCTTCGTAGGACCGGAAAGCCCGAGCTTTCCCTGAAGTTAGTCGACTAAACCNTGCTCAAACGGGTTTCCCATTAATGTACCGGGCGCTACAGTGGAATTTTCTACTGCAACACTCCTCACGCAAATACACAACGTACCCGCAACTGTTACAATGAAGGCTCGATAATCAGCTCACGGCATATAGGTTAAGCAGGGGTAAAGTGCTATTTTATAGGTGGTGTGTGGACCTCACATAGGGGGGTCCAGGGGCAAGCTCCCCCGGGAAGATTTTTAAATATTGAAGTTAAAAGCATCAATCTGAAAAAAATATATATATATTTTAAATAACCATTTTTCCTCCTGGTCTCTCGCGCCCCCCCTGTCATGCCTCTAAGCCCCCCTGGGGGGGCGCGCCCCCCACTTTGAGAACCACTGGCCTAATCCAAAACATACGCGCTCTCGCTAAACTGTACTACGACGCGGGTTATCAAGTGGACCGCTCAAGCCAGCCGTATCCTATCTAGTTAGGTGTGCGTTCACATGAAAGGGGTGGTATTTGGAGCATTCGACCAATCACAAACATGGAGAAGCGTACTGACAGCGCAGCATCATACTTCCTGAATGAAAAGTCAACTATAATATTAAACATATGAAGAAGTTAAACTTTAAACATCCATGACTTAAACACTGTGTCCAGGATCAAAGCCACATAGCTGCACCTGCAAGGTGAATACAGCTGGTAAAAGAAAAAGTGTTTGAATGCGTACATTAACAGGTTTATGATATCACTGCCCCGTCTAAGACACGATCTGACTTTAATTACATTTGACTCGGGTGTTTCGTAATGTGTTGCTTAAAATAATACTTCTGCATACAGTATGTGACACTGTGAGTGTTGCACGGCCAGATGCGGCTCAGCTGACTCAGATAAGGAGATATATGATACATTATGATGTGATATGCCGCGGACTGTACTTAATGTTACTTTGATCCGGTTACTTATGTTGTGGCAGATATTTAAGTAAGCTTTCTTAACGCTAATGTTATAATAGTCAGATTGCTCTGATTATTATAACATTAGCGTCTTTCCTGCAACGGCAGCTTTTCTGTATTTCCTTTCTCCTGTAATATGACTTGATCGCTTTAAACTCCGCACACTGAGCTCTGATTGGTCAGCAGGCAGTGCTTTCACTGAGTTGAGCTCTTAGCCTGCAACCTAACCTGGTCCCGACCAGGTTAGCCGCACAGCATAAGTTACCATGGAAATCTAGCCTGCTAAAAAGAGAACCAGCTTCGTAGGACCGGAAAGCCCGAGCTTTCCCTGAAGTTAGTCGGCTAAACCAAAATCCAGCTTCGTAGTACAGGCCTCTGCACACACCCATCCACACACACGCACACTTACACACACTTGATCCAGACGCCCACACAGGGCAGGTGGCAGGCGAGCAGGTGTGTGTTGTCGGGTGGTTTTAGTTCCCCTGAGCTGAGGTCAGTGTGTGAGCAGCAGCAGGTGCAGCTGCTTTAAAGCAAAGGTGTGTGTGTGTGTGTGTGTGTGTGTGTGTGTGTGTGTGTGTGTGTGTGTGTGTGTGTGTGTGTGTGTGTTGTGTGTGTGTGTGATAACACTGTAGACATGATGGTTTACTGCCTTTATCAGCAGCAGAGAGCAGGGGGCAGACAGTTAAACCTTTACACCTGCTTGTCCATCTGTCCATCTGTCTGTCTGTCTGTCCGTCCGTCCACCTGCCTGTCCATCCGTCCTTCCGTCCGTCTGTCCCTGTCTGCCTGTCCGTCCGTCTGTCTGTCTCTGTCTGTCTGTCCCTCAGTTTTTCCAGGTATCTTATTCTCAATGCAATGCAGGTTTTACAAGTTGCAGAGGAGGAGCTAGAATCAGCACCTCATGGTTGCATGTCTTCACCAACATGTCCAAATGTATATATTAATAAATATATATATATATATATATATATATATATATATCTTATACACAATAATATATGTGTTGTTAAGTAGGTAGGGATATCTCTGCAGCTTGGCAATACTTGTATGAAAACATTTATTTTAACACATATTTAGCCTTCAAAAATATTGCTGCCTACGATTTTGATAATGGGCTCGTCCATATTGACAGATCCATAAAATGTCAAGTATTTGAGTAATGGCCAAAAACGTGTTTTCTGACATCACCTTGAACATTGACCACAAATGACAGTGCAACATTTGAAGAAATTCGCTCAAGAGAAGATATCACGTTCAAAACAGACAAACAATAAACAAAACTTTTAGCCAACGTGAAGATATAAAAGCAGCAAAACTAGCAGCAGGGTTTCTTTGGATGGCAGTTCGGCTGATTCATAACGAAAGAGTGACTTTCAGACACCTCAGAGTTCTTCCTCCAAAAGAAGTCAGTTGAAGTGTTTCAAGCATGTGATAAGGATGCCTCATTGACACCTCCATGTAGACGGTTTTCAGGCAGTTCCAGGCCCGTATACACTTTCAAAACGGTTGTCGGATAATCCTCAAATTAAGGTATTGAAAAAGGCACTATTTTGCATCATGAGGCCAGGTCGGTTTCTGAGTCGCCTACATGCTAAAAAGCCAGGTTTGAATCCGTTTTTGGTGGGTTTTAACTTAAACAATTTAATTGAGAGAGAATGGTGTTCTTTTCTTCTGGTTTAGCACTTTGACTGACATCAGTTAGTTCTCTCACCTCGCTGCAGGTCGATGGAGGCAGAAGTCTCTGATTTCAGCCCTCAAACATCTTGACAACGCCAAAAACACAAAGCAGGTCCCTGTCATCTCACACAGCAGCATATGGGCCCCGGTTCCCACACACAGCTCCGTGTAAACATCTCATTAAGCCATAAAGGGAGGGGAGCCCTCAGCCATAAAAAGAGGGGACATAACAACAGCGCCCCCCCTCCCCACAGACAGTGTCAATTAGGCCCCTGTTTGAGGTGTGCAGGTCCTGTGAAGCTGCAGGTAACCACTGCAAATTAATAACTGCGCGAGCTCAAGGGCTTTCTGTGAACTCTGTGAAAGCTTTTAAAAGGTAAAGACGAGGCTCCCTGCACTCTGCACAGCCGAGGAGTCACAGGAGTGAGCATGTGGATTAAACAGTAAGGTGCTAAACATCTTATCACAAGCATTTTACAATGAGTATATAACTGCAAACATGAAAGACAAAGAAGTAGACACTAGAAAATAGGGAACTAGATGTATTTTGTGAATTTTCAAAGCAGTTATAAGTTTGAGGAGTTAAAGGGTCACCTGAGGCAGATCAGGACTTTGGTCTCTGCTGGAATCTCAGAGGGAGGATCAGCGTTGAACACAAATACCTAAGGCTGTAAGGGCCTGTGTCCACATAGCTACCTTTTCTGGCAGAAAACAATGTTATCAATTATATGCTAGTTTTTATCTTATATGTTTGTTTGTATGGATAGTTTCATATTTAGGTGTGGAGAGCTGAGTGTAAGCATTTCATTGTACATTGAAAATGCCTGTTATAATGTACATATGGCAATTCATATCTTGAATCTTAAGAAAGGCGTAGTAGTATTGCGCTAGGGAGATATGTTGACAGCGTATCGCCACTGGTGTATGACAGACTAGCTTCGCCCCCCCCCCTGGATTGTATTTTCAACCATGACTCCAGCCAAAAAATGCTTCCTCTTACACTTTGTAGGAATGAGCTTCTCACCACTCAGTCTGACATCTGTAGAGCGAGGTAGACGATTAGCATAAAAGATTGAACGTCAGCACCTTCACACGTCCTCCGGCCAATCTGCTCCCAGAAATTAGCTTTTCGGTCTTGCTATATTTTCTGTAAAAAAAAACTGGCACCTCGTCCAAATTCTACAGTGACATCAACGGCTCTTTTATAAGAAAATTGTTTGTCACCCGAAGCGTTTGGAAAGGCCGCAGAAGTGTTTGGAAAAAATATGCGTTTTGTCGGGTCGACCCAGACCTTCAGCCTTCGCTCACTTTGTGGAAACAGGCCCTAAAAGAGGGTTTTGTTGTGTTTTCATCTTTTACCACCTGAATGGATGGCAGGTATCATCCGTATCTCTCTCCGATCGGAGGCTTATCTGCACTCGGCCTTTGTGTTGTTCATCTGATGGTCTTCTGCAGATAGACGAGGCAGAAACCACAACTTTCTCTGTTTGGTTCCACACGCTGCCACGGACACCGAGTGTGAATGAACACTTTACATTCTTTGATGAAAAGAGGAAGATTCCAGCCCGGCGTTGGGTAACCTCACAGGTGAAAAACAACGTCTTTGTGGATTGTGCTCAAACGTGTGGTTAGTTTTCTTTGAGACTAATAAGCTTTACTAAATAAAGATTACTCATGGATTTCATAGTTTCCCCTCTGGTCATAAAGGTTTATAGTTAAGAAGAATATAGTCTAAAACAAGCTGATTGAATGAAAATACAAATAAAAAGTAGATAAAAGTCTCTTGCAAACCTAATTTTTGATTAGATAGTTTAAATAATAACAAGTGTTTGTGGTGGTTTTTGATTTGGTGATTTTCACCTGAATTGTTCTACAGTATAGAGCTACTTTTTTTTTTAACACTCAAGTATTGAAATAGTCACGTACGTATGGTAGGAGTTAGGAACATTTTAGGGACTTTTACCCGACAATGAGCTAAACTCAACTTAAACATTAACATATGATACTGCAGAGTACAAGTAAATGTGCTTAAATTAAATACATCTATACAAATATGGATTCCCAGAAGGAAATACTTAACTAAAATACCAATAATTTATTCCTGTTTTTAGCCACAATACTTGAGCACATGTACTGAGTTACTGGACTTTCCATGTGTGTCCTGCAGCGGTAGGAGCAGCAACATGTCGGAGCCTAATAAAGACACTTCCTGACCTGAAGAATGCCACTCGGTCAAAACATGTTGCATCGGCCGTCATTTTGCTTTGATTCCTTCTCTTTCTCTTTTACTTTGCATAACATCCTCGGTGGGAGGTGAGCTGCATGCGGGAGAGGCTTCACTCTCACCACCATCACCACAACCACAACCAGGAGCGACAAGTGTGTGCTTGACTGCATATTTGTGGAGGTGGGCATGTTTGCCTTGGCTCACACGAATATTTTTAGTGGAGTACAGTATGGTGATACCCACACTGGGTGAATTCACAGGAAATGAAACTATTTAATAGCTTTTGTGACACCAGAAGAAGACATAAATCTGCTCTTTTGACTGGGAATATACATTGTTGGTGCACTATCTCTGAAAATATCACAAATGGGTTTAGAGAGTTGGCGCCATGACGGAGAACTGTGTGAACACCATTTGTAGTTTGTATTGTTTTAGATGTTATAGAAAAAAAAAAAATCAGGGCTATGCTCATCTTAATTATGATTCATAACGTCGGCTGTCAGCTCAGGCTACATTCAAGTAACGTCACAGAGGGGGGAAATACATATTGTCTGTATAGGTCTGCGTTTACGGCCTATTGGTAAATGATTGAGGTGTCCTTTCAAGGCGAAACACTCCATTGTTTTGCTAACAATCCACAATCTGACGCAGGAAGTGACACACAGGACACAAATACAATGACCAGCGCGGCTGCGGCTTAGCGACAACAGAACGGCGGCTCCACGGAGCAGTGGGAACATTTTCCACACACACAAATACACAAAGCATACAATACAAAGTTGTGTTCGAGCCTACAGATACTGTAAAATTGCAGCCTTTTAGATAATACATGGAAAAAGCCTCCTGAGTAATGGATTTTCATGCTATTAGTGAAAAGAAAAACATAATTACATAGGTAAACCAACAGTCATCGCGGATATGTTTCAATATTGCTTTGAATAATATCATAGACTTGATTCTTGGAGCCAATCAGGGGCCTTTTCCATGAGACACTTGACGTTCCCTCTGTTCAACCTTCCTCCTGAACTCAGACCTGATCCGGCTCTTGTCTTATGAAATATAATTGCTTTTCCTGTCAGCTTTCTATTTCTTTATTTAGGTTTTCTTTATTATTTATGAAGGGCACAGGAACAATAAGGTGGTAGTCTAAGAGCTGCATTGCTTACTAGGAATGTTCTGATGTAATCGGGTGGAGCTTAATTTTGGACGCAGGATAGGTAGGGTTGTTTAAGGCGTAAAATGAAATGTCCAAACTTACTGTTGAACCCGATGACTGATTATAACTCTACGTGGCAACTACATTTGGTTTGGTGCCAAAATTAGAACAAAAACATTTAAATCAAACAATTATTGAAATTAGAGCAGCTTTAAACTCCATGATTTTGAGTTGTATCTATCTCTACTGACTATAAGAGCAGCTAACGAAGATGAAAGTTGATAACAAAATATATGATAATGATAATATTTGTTCAAGATTTTAAGGAACTCGAAGACACTTGAAGAATAATGAATACATACATTTAAAAAATATATATTTCAACATGTCAAATGTTAGTAAGCTAGCCTGTTTATTGTCAAACGCTGATGTGATGTTATTTCATGGTGTTGTAAAGGATGTAACACTATTGATGTTATTACAGTCCGATTGCTGGATTTGACTAAAGTTCAAAGCCAATGTTCTTTTTATAAATGGCATTTATCAGGTTTTACTTCTTGAATGTCTTCATTTGTAAGTCTACATTTGTTTGCAGCCTTTAAAACCTAAATGTTATCTTTGTGTTCGATGTTCCTGTTGGTGAAGCTGCATTGACCTCGCTCAGGCACAAAACAAAAAAAGTACAAATATAAGTACATGTACAATTTGCTGCCAATACTTTGACCAAAAGTAAACTTGTGTGGGAGTATTTTTGAAAAGTGGCATTATGGCCTGGGCACTGTGTCGCTGACTGATGAATTGGTAAACGGTTGAATGATCAGAAAGCAGACACAGGGGAGGTGATCGTCTTTGAGTCTTTGTAGTCACACGCGGGGTAAACACAACGCTGCTCTCATTACACCGACAGCACTCATCTCTGTTCATCTCTCCCCGAGCGCTCTCTGTTCTCTGTTTACCGTCAACACAGATAAGAAGCCGCTTCAAACTCTGATTCTGTTTATTTGTCTTTATTCTTTTGTCCCTCTTCTCCTTTGGATAATAAGATCTCCAGCGGAGGAGCTGCATTATTTGTGAGCACTTTGTCTCAGGATTGCTGGTCTAATCGCTCTGAAACTCGATGCGGCTCATGGCTGCAAGACTCTCTCAAAATACCTTAAGTGGGAAAGTGTTTAGTGGTTGCACTTAAAAAAAAAATGAAACATTAGTGTTCATCTTAGGAGTCCTTTCAGTTCTGCTCTTGTGCCTGTGGTTGTACTTTAATTGACTAATCTGATTTTTAACCAATTCAAGAAAATGTTTGAGTTTTCTTTTTATTTAATTGGCTAGCAAATTGTCTTGAATAAAACATCAGCTTGAAATTTGCATGTTTGCCATTTTGTTACAACGGCTGTACTCAGAAATCCTAAAATGTCATTCTCACTTCTACATTTCTATTCAATGTTTAATTAGATGCTCATAAGAGAAGATTAGATGGACCGTTTTGATCCCTGTAGGAACATTTCAGGTGTTTTAGCAGCAACCAGGGTATACGCAGGAATCCTGAAGTCAAATATAATCCCTTTTAAGACCTTTTTTAAGACCCTTTCCATACATTTTAAGACCTCATCGCCACTTTGAGTTCTAACCGGTTACATTTGCGACACACTTCACCTCACATTTACTATATACAGTATTGATTGTCCTTCCTCCTTATCTTCCAACAATTTGGACGCAAACTTGCATTTCCCCATAACGATGTTGTTTAACAACCGGCGTAAACGGACCTTCGCGCGCTATCAAGCAGTGAGCGTGTGATGTCCTGTTCAGATGACGTCAAATCCAACGGGATGCCATAAATAAACTACACAGAATCACACTACACACCTACGCAATGATTACATTCAGGCAGACTGTAGAATACAACCTCTTTGGACAATTGATATACTTATTGAAAACAAGCTACAAAATGTAATAGCCTTAATTTTCGCTAAATTGATTTATCAACTTTTAATACTTTTTAAGACCCCGCGGCAGCAACAGACTCAGAAAGAAACACATGAGAATACACACAAGGATAATAATAATACAAAAAATATATATAATAAGAATAAACATGTAGTAACAGGATGAATGTACATATACACAGATATGTATATATACATTTAAATGTGTACATTGTCAAACTGCAGATGTCTGTGAGTTAATGTAATGGGGCATGCACACAGAGCTCTGACACGGCCTTGACACCACAGAGCTGCCCTGATTATGCCTAGAGAAAAAAGGAAAAAAGAGCGAGGAAGGCAATCTGATAGGAATGCCTCTGGAATTCCCCGGAATCTCCCCCCTTCCCTCCCTCCACTTTCCCCCGTCACCGTTCACAAATCCATAAGGAGTTTTAACGTGCAGCACAATAGACAAGGGGAGCTATTCTGCGACCATAATGCAAGGAAACGTTACCACAGTGCAAAAAATGTTAGGAGCATTGAGGCCCCCCGTCCTGGAAACAATCAGTAAGGAAGCCGAGGCAGGTGCCCACCTCCTGTGAAAATATCCTCCTGCAGAGGGAGGGGAGGGGCGTGTCCGCGGCAACAGCAGCAGGAGAGAGGAGCAATTAACCCATAAAGTCATAACTGCGCACCACAAATCACAGAAGCAAACTCCAAACAAAGGCGCTCGCATGCAAGGGACGAGACTGCAGTTACAGCAGGACTTCACCTCGCTGTGTAAATCATTACAACTGTCAGGTAGTGTAAATGCAAACATGCAACAGATGCCATCCGTTATGAGTGGTGGTGGGAAAAGTAAATACAATTTTTGTTGCAAATCCACAGTTTAAAAAGTTCCACTACAAGTCTTGAATGCCGTTTGTGTGTCAGTGTTTCTGTTAACTTCCATAACTGGACTCTGAACAGGAATATCGGTTAAAGTTGGACAAATTAAACTCTCTCGGTCCTAATCACACAATTTAAAGTGAATACAAAAATAGGATGAATAGACGAGCTAGCACAACCCCGCCCTTATTGATTCCACAAGCGTGAAACAAGATGCCATCGCTGTGAGGATGCTCTCTGCATTAACGAAAAACAGTGCTTTATTTTAAGTTGGCAGCAGCAAAACTTAACTAAGACGTTATGAGCCAGATGGACCCTTATGTATCTTGGTTCTTTAATAAATAATTTGTATTCAGTTCTACTGTGTGATTCTATCCCCCATTGATTACTGTTTTACAAACTGGTCGTTTGCTTGTGCCACAAACCTGAAACCCATAGAACAGCTGAACAAGAGGGCTATCAAGGTGTTTGACAGAAAGCTAAATTCATACCACCACTGTACCATCCTTGAAAAACACAATTTCCTGAGTTTTGACAATTTGATGTCTTTTAAAAGTATGTGTTTTTTTATAAATGTTTACATGGACTGCCCCCCTCCCTTAGGGGAATCCATCCACAAAAAACACACTGGACGCTGCACTAGGTCAGAAACCAGAGGAGACTGTGAAGTCCACCGTAGACGGACCACTTTCAGTCAAAATGTCCTCTCCATTAAAGGCAGCTCATTGTGGAATAGCCTCCCAACTGAGTTACGGGATTGTCCCACTTTGAACAGTTTTAAAAGGTCAACTCAAAGAATGGTTGAGAAACAAACGTGCAATCACCGCTAAGTGCACTTTAACACAGGGGTTATCTCCTCTCGCACTTTTATATATCGTAGCTGTTACATTTGTACTACTGCCATGGGGTTAATGCTTGTGTATGCCTGCTCATGCTCTTTCTGCATATCCTGTATTTATTTTTGCTATGTTTATAAATGTCATGTTCTTAAATGTTGTGTGTTTAGCTAAAAGCAAAAATCTGGCATATTTACATTATGAAGCATTAATTGTTAAACATTTTCATCAATGTGCATCGTTCAAATAAACGATTAAATGAAAATGAAGTTCTATTTAATATGAGAATGGACCCACATTTTTCAGAAACGTGATCTGTGTACTTATTTTGTATCTTTGATCCAGGACCATCATACTACATGATACAGTATTTATTTACTTATTCGATTAACTAATATACTGTAAGTCATTCTTCATCTGCAGCACTGAGCGAATAGCTGAAGGAACAATTTAACCACTGAACATGAACCTTTCCCCACTTAATTCTTACATTTTCCAGCATTATTAAGGCTCTACACATAGAACTCAAAAGTGTAAAAAAATTGCTAAAATTACTAAACACAACATGAAAATATCAATTCTAAATATGGATTTCCATTATAAATGTGCGGCAAAACCAGGCTAAAATTGGCACTTTTAGTTTCGTAGAGCATTTCTTCTAAGCCCCCTTTCTTCGAAGTCCAAAATATTTCCAACCACACAGACAGACAGACAGACACACACACACACACACACACACATACTACACACTTCCTGCGTGTGACATGATACTGTACCTGATGACAATCTAGACTACAAACGCTGTGTATCGTTCGATAAATTACAGGGCATTAGGGGCACAGAATACTGTATTTTTTTTTTTTGTGCGCTGGTTTTTATCCGACATAATGAACGGCTGGGAGTTCCATGAGAGGCGGCCGGGATCAAAACTGTGCGGCCTCCCGGAGGACTTCCTTTAATGTCTTTGTGCACGTGTGGATTTGATACCCTCCCTGCTTTAAATGAGATCCCACTACATCCATTAGTCATGCCTGTTAATATGTCTCTTCAGAGGGAGGGGACCCCCACATAAAGGTCTCTACCAGCCCATTGTGACTCTGAATGGACATTGGGATGTTCTATAGACAGTAGGCATGCCCAGAAAAAGCAAAAAAAGACGACTTTTTAATTTGATTTAGTTTGGATGTAACATTCATCTTATGCCTCCACTTTTTCTGTACTGGTTATAGATGCGCAAAAAAAGTTTGTAACTTGTATTAGTTGTATAGTTTGTGGAACAAGTACGATATTTTTTTCAAAGCATTGGCGCAGTTTAGATAGTATCAAGTTGCGGCTCTGATAAGCTCCAATAAAAAAGGGGCTTGGGAGAATCCATTGCTTGCAAAACTTTATTCCCCAGCCAGCCGGGAAATGGACTATGCCAAGTGTACACCCTCGGAACCTTGACAAATCCAGTAGCCATATATTGCACCAACTTAGCTAACATTTGGTCCTAAATGGGTGCATATAATAAGAATAAAGCTGAGTTAGCAGACACTCAACTTTGACTCAGCTGAAAACCTTCTAAGCATTCAGGTTGTCTTGCTTTCCCTGTTTCCCCTCCGGCTTTTCCCTTTCACACTCAATCTTTGAACAACTGCATCCCCCCCAAAAAAATCTTACAGTATCCTTCATGTAAGACTACAGCTCAGCAGAAAGGATGTGAGCAAATGTGGGAGCATTGGGTCAAAAAGCCAAGGCTGTGTGACTTCATGTGTTCAAGGGTGTGTGGATGTGTGTTTATCGCTGGTCAGGATCTCCAGAGGGTGCAGCAGCATTGTTAATACGCCATGGTTTTGTGCTGAGTGACAGACGGGCTGGAAAAGTACGTTCCTGGCTTTCTTAGGAAGGTGGCAGCGGGCCGCACTCGGGTGGGTTTAGCTTAAGGAAATGACACTTTCTCCCGTAAGATTTCAATCTGACGGAGCGCGCTGCCAGGCACAACAATGCGGTGTTGAAAATGGGAGTTTTCCGCATTATCCGCCCCCGGCCGGCCCGGTTCCGAGCCGAAGGAGTGGTCCGGCTGGTGGGTCCGATAAGCACCTGCCACGAGGCTGGGAGAAGTCGAGGGGGAGCGCCCCGTTACAAACTGTTCTGATTAATACTCATTATGTCTCCCACCACTAAATCCTCCAGGGAAGTGAAAGAAAAATGGGGTGATTCATTTAAGCCGCTATTCCGAAGAAAAAAGATTCACCTGAAGATTAAAACACTTGCCGGAAATTAAAAGTCTATACAGGATACCAACAATAGATGAAAATAAAAAACCGATAATATATAAGGTTTTTTAACCGTTAGAAGTGAAATAACAAGGGTTCAGTGTCTTGATGCTTATCTTGATCGACACACAGAGCAAAGACCTTGTAGCGGGGATTGATGTCAAGACTAGAAGGACACACTGAGAGCAAAGACCTCCGCAAAGACCGATTTCATCAGTGAAGATTAATCTGCGTTGATTTGGAACCACTTTAAAATGTAATGAATGGACCACAATGTTTCACTCTCATAAGAAATCCGTCTAAAAGTCCTTGTAGCTGAAAAACAGATAAACGATCCCAACACACAGGGGATAGGTGAATGGAACAAACTATTATGTCAACACAAGTACAATTCTATCTAATATTATTGAGATAATATTAATGGTTAAAATTAATAACGGGAAATCTGGATTAATACATATTGTTTTCGGACTATGTAGTAATTACTACTATAAAGCACGGTAGAATGTTTTTGCGATTAAAATGAG
>NW_011359143.1:318902-339426 GCF_000735185.1 Notothenia coriiceps
ACACACACACACACACACACACACACCCATCTGGTCCTTAGCTACACACAAACTAATCTGAGAACAGGTTGACTAGAAAGTTAATAAAAATGATGAATATAAAAATTGCTAATGAAAATACTTCAGAGCCACTGCGACCCTTTACGGTACGTCCACAAAGCAGCGTTAAAAAAATCTTCCAACGCTTCTGCCCATTCACTTTGAATGGCCTCACTTTTCGCCGAACTGCATTGTGGGAAGCAAAGCAGAGATTTCCAGGCATCTCAGGATTCAAAAGTTGAGCAATGTTCAACTTTTGAATCTTCTGAAGCTTTCGGTGGAAGCGTCAGCCAATCCAATCATATGCCAGTACAAGCTCTAGCCAATCAAACCGTTGCTTGTGTGTCGGGGGCGGGAGATTCATGTGATTGGTTGTTGGTCGAGCTTCAGACACGCCCGCCGGCAAGCTTTTTCCAAAGCCGCTGTGTGGACGTACCGTTATTGATATAGCCTACTGTAGGTGTGGAAAGGGTTGTGCATGAACACGATTGAAGGGCGTTTCTGTGAACAGTTTACTGAACTGATCAATTAAATCTCCCACTTGAAAAGTAATCATGTGTTGAAAAGTTGCGAGCGATTATGGAGGGTCAAGCTTGCACTTGTAGCATCTTGTGCGTGCCAGACTGCATTCGTGCATGAAAAGCAGAAATGCTCCCTCCTAGAGATGATTTTCAAAGGGCTTCTTGGATAGTATCACATGCAACATACTGTACCTTGTTTCTATGTGCACAAGTCTAATAAACAAGATCTAAACAATTAAATATATATAAAATTGGAACAAAACAGTACAGAGCTACTTCATTTCAGCATACTCAACATGATAGGTAAAACTGTGATGCAGGATAATATGCAATGGTGCAGTGGTTTTAAATGTCTTAGGCAACAGAGTTGATTACACTAGTTCATTTTTGTACGGTACATTAAGTATTTATATAAACATAATATAAACATGAACTGTGCGAACTGAACTTTGAGCTAGCACTTTTTAAATGTTACTGGTCTCAGCTAATATCAAAATCATGTTTAGACTGGTTTTGATACCAAACATTATCAATGAAAGTGTATTTTAAGTGTACAACTCTAAAGTATTATTAGGCAGGCATGCATGTATTTGTTTATGTTGGTCTTTTCTGAGTGTGTATTAGTGTGTGTAGCGTATGTGTGCATGCCGCCCCAGTCTCTGCGTGCCTCACATGATCCATGGAGGCCGGACACAGGCGAGCGGCTTCTGACAGGCATTTCAAACCTCCTGCCCTCTCCACCGTGTGGCCCCGCCGATAATGGGAACCTGATCGGAGGGAGTGCAGAGCGGGCGGCGGAGGTGGTGGGGGTGTGAGGGAGTGAGGGAGGGGGGAGTGTGTGGTCCGTCTTTTGTGAGAAAGTCTTCAAAGCGTTGGCCCTCCTATTTGTCCACTGGAGCTCTTTGTAACGGTATCCTCCACTGTCATGTTGCCCCTTTTATTTTTAGGCAGGGCTATTATTGCTCCCATAGCCCTCACATACCCCTAGGCTTTGTGTCGAGGGGCAGGGTCAGGTTTTAGCTTCTTTCTTTTTTTCATCCTGTTCAGAACCTTCTTTTCTCCCCCTCCTCTAAATAGAGAGTAATACCGGCGATGGGTGATCTTCTAATTCCTGGTCGCACTGGGAATGGGAAAGAGCAAGTCTGGCCCGTTATTGGGACAAACATTTTCACTGCTTTATGTCTGACACATACTATACGCCAATGTCCTGCTCATCTATCATTTACTGTGTGAAAAGTCACCTTATCCCCAAATCAGATTACAAAATAAAATTACCTGAAAATTATCTTTATTGTATATTTGTTTGGCCACAAACTCGAGATACAATAAGACAACTAATTGTTGTGTGTTTCCAAATTGAGTTACATAGCAATTTCTCATAGAAGTTGGTTTAAAACTTTCTTGGTTTTCTGGAACCAGAAGTTACACGTGTACAGCCAAGAACAACAATTGAAACTTTCAAACTTTTAAAAGTTCTAACAAAGTCAAGAAAAGCACAACAACAGTGGTAGCAACTTGTCAATCACAAACTACCCGATGCCCTTAAGCATACCTTGCTTTTTTCTTTCTATTTACTCTAAATGGAACCATTATTGACAAAATAAACATCATGTATTGAAAAGGACCTGACACTAGCATTTGAGACCAACAACTCTAAGTTAATAAATCAAGTGAGACGTAAGGCCGTTCTCTCATTGGCTTCTATACTATCGGTCACCCTCTGCAGGAGAATTCGATTTGATATAGAAAACACTGGCAGTTCAAAGTCTTTCACCTAAGATGTTGCTGATGTACCATGATATCAAAACTGATATGAGGATGTATGTAATTTGGACTTGGAACACATACATTACCTCTAGCAAAGAGAAATGAAACTAGTCTTTGATAGCAACAGGGGAACAGATGGGAGAAGAAGAACGAGAGAGTTGTCAGGGACAGATGCATCTTTAGACAGAGCCCTACAGTCTCTTCCTGGCTGCCTCCTCATCTTTGTGTTAGCCAGCCTACTCACTTCTGTTTGTGTCCACTTCCTGACCCTGTGGTGCAGCAGTGCATGTCGCCCCCCCTGTCCCCCTGTAATATCTGACATGAGTAGATGAATAATACATCAGAGGCTTTAACTGCCCGGTAACTCTACCCGAGTCCCAGGACAGGAGGCAGGCCAGCGGCGGCAGCCAACAGAGGGCACGTGACCGCAGTTGAATAGCCATTCAGTGTGACCGTTGATGAGTAAAAGCTGCATTATTACCGCCAGTCAAACACCATGTGGTTGATACGGACGCTTAACTGGCTGGTGCCTACAACTGGAGGCCCAGTGTGCATCCAGCTGCTGCAGACAGCTGTGGAGGGAGAGCTGTGTGCGACCACAAGTACACAGCCCTGAAATAATGGCATCTGTGAAGTTATTGCGGTTGGGAGGGTTACTTTAGAAATGTATTCCATTACAATAATTAGTTACATGTAAAGAAATGTAATCAGTAACCTAATGCGAGTATCAAAATGTAAAAGTAACTTGATTACTTTCCGTTACTTTTGGAGTACCTCAATTTCAAATGCAATGCAAATAAAAACAAGAGAAAATTAATAACAATAAGATGATTTTTACTTTAAAAGAGACCAATATATTTCATAAAAAATGTGAGTAACAATAATAGTTTACCAATGTTGTTTAAGCTAAATACATTAATTAAAAGCAAACTGTATGTATGTTAAATAAATCAGGTGTCCACCTAAACGATAACAAATACATGTATTTAAAGTAAAGAAGAATTACAGTATCCTTTGTATTGTAACATTGTAATCCTGCTAGTAATCTCTCATTTCAAAAATGTGACAGTATTCTGATTACTTTTGTAATGTTGTAATCGAATAGTTACCTTTTTTCTATCCTGATTATGTAATGTCATTACAGGGATATGGCCGACACATTAAGTTTATACACAGTGTATATCTGTTTTGTAACAGCGCTGATAACAAACATCGCCCTGGGACAATAAATCTAATCTTAATGACTTGATGTGTAAATGAGAGTGTGGTGAATGTTCATTGATGATGAAAATGTACAAATGTCATAATACTCTTGGCTAAGATCCAATCACAATACGAGCCTGACTACCTCTAAATTCTCTGCATGCACGAATCTCATAAACATGCTTTTTTGTTGTTGTTTTTTCTATCTCGGTAAGATATCAAGATACAGACTGCGTGTTAAAACAAGCGTTAAATAAATAGGGTCTAAACAGCAAACCAAACTAAAACTTAAAATAAAGTTATGTAGAGCTAAAGAGTAGATTTCACATGATACACTTTTTTTCAATTTCCCTTTCCTATAGTGTGTTATATGGGTTTTTGTGCATGTAAATGGCTGAAACGCCTCCATTGGACTCCTTTGTTCACTTCTGTGACATAGTGACATCATTACTTAACACTCGCACTTCTATTGGCTAGCGCTCCGACACGTTTTAGCTGATAGGCTAAGGGGCGGGACATCTTTAAGCGGTTGATCAATCACAACAGAGCCGGCCAGATAACCAATCAGAGCAGACTGGGCTCTGGTTTCAGACAGAGGGTGAAAAGAGGTGCTGCAGCACAGGCAGTATGAGAAGAATAAAGAGCTTTTTGAACATTAAAGCATGGAGACATGTCACTACAGTAGAGACCCTAAATACAATATGAACCTGAAAATAAGCATATAGGGCCCACAAGAAGAAAAGGGGAGTATGTGTTTTATCAGGCGCTGGGATCTGAGGAGAAACTCTATCCGGCCTTGAGTTGAATAAAGAGTCGATTACAACCAACCCAATCACCACAGTGCATCTGATTCACACATTGACCAGAGAATAATGCAGCACGCTTGGATACTCACACAACAAATGCACCGATCGGGCACACACACACAAATACACAAACACAACACACACACGGCAGCCTCTACGGAGAGGATCGGGTTTCCCTCTGTGTCCAGTGGCTTATTAAACATTAAGCTCAACAGCTTCCCCAAAGGAGGGGGGAAAGGCCTCCCCCACCTCCCCTCTCTCATTACAGCTGTTGAGGTATGAGACAACAGAAGCACGGCCACAACAATGGAGCCGCGGGCCGATAGCCAATCACTACGCTCGCTGTAGCGTTCGCCCAGCGACAGCAGGTAGGCCTGAGCAGGTGAGATTAACTCTGTCATTCTTTTCAAGGAGTAACGGTAATTTAGCTTATTTATGTGGTGGCCTGAATAATGTTATACAGTTTAAAACTTACTCAAATGTATTTCAACAAGTAATGTCATGCACCTGTGGTACTGTCTACACAGAAACACACACATACAGATCAATAACAGATGGAATTTAAATATAAAGTAGAGGAAACTAAAGAAAACTGCAACCCCAAATCCATTATGTACATAAAATAAATCTACAAAAGTTGATTAGTAAGTTACAAAACCTCTTCCATGAAAAGTATCAAATGTAATAAACTTCTACATTATTTCAGGTTAAGCTCCTTTGTGTATTAACACAGTGGGAAACACTAAAGTAAAAATGCTTAACATCTTTGGCAGCAGCAGCAGAGGTTTGTAAAGAACAAACAAGAGGAACTGCATAAAGCAGGCGACATCGAGGGAACATCAGGCAATGGTGATTGATCCTGTTAAATAGAATCTAATATCTGAAGAGATTTCTTCACAGTGTGTTGGAGCGCTCCTCTCTGAGGGGTTTCTCAGCCTCTCAGGTGTTGAGGCGACACTCCCTCAAGTATGTGTGGTTGGTAGTTTGATACCTGACACCTGACCACAAGCTGTGTGTGTGTGTGTGTGTGTGTGTGTGTGTGTGTGTGTGTGTGTGTGTGTGTGTGTGTGTGTGTGTGTGTGTGTGTGTGTTCGATGTATTCCAACAGGTTGACTAGAGTAAAACACTAATCAGCTTCATGTGACCGCTGCCTAGACACTAGTGCCACCTGCTGGCAGCAGCGGCACAAACATATATTAAAGGTCCCATGTCATGGCCATTTCTACTGATCATATTTCCATTGTTGAGGTCAACTAGAATAGATTTAAATGGTGCAATTTTCCAAAATCGCATTGCTTTCTCATACAGCATCTCTGTATAGTATGTGTATTCACTCTCTGTCCTAAACGGCTTGTTGGAGCTCCTGCCCCTCCCTCCCAGTGAGCCCAGTGTGCTCTGATTGGTCGGGACGTTGCGAGCTCCTTGCTGCTCGCAGCTGCGAGCTGCTGCGAGGAGCGGACAGGTTTCCGGGTCGGCGATACAGCGAGAACAAGCGAAACTCATCCTGAGCACACACAAACACTAACAGCCGAAGTAAAAACAATAAGTGTCGCTTGATATTGAGTCAGAAAAAGGTTTATAACGCTGTGAGAATGGGTCTACGGAGAGCATTCCTCTGCGATCCCAACTCGTCTATTACCAGCGTTCAGGGAGCTCTATGCAAGTCAATGGCACTCCCTGTTAGTTAGCCAAGGGATCCTGGTGTGTGAGGTGCTCGGCGGATTGGTCCATTTGGGCCAATCCGGTCATTTGTTGTTGATTTGGGTATTCACACGTCACAGAACCCAGGAAGCAAACAATGGAAAATGAGAAATCTCCAACGAGGCGTTTTGGGGCAGCATACACTGTGTTAGAGTTTTACTCGCTAAAGGGGGCACTTTGAGGCTTTTTTGACTCCGCAGACCGTTCACATGCATAAAAACCTTCATAACACACAAGGGGACGGGTAATAACCGGAAAAGCATGACATGGGACCTTTAATATACTACTAATTAAACTTTGGGTAAATTACACCACTGGTTGGATTTAACTAGCACAAAATAGATTTAAGGGATTGTGCTGAAGAACACTTTTTATCCAAATGTACTGAATATCTCCGGTTTCATTGCTACTATATAATTCCACTCCAATACAGTTTGAATGAGATGATAGGACACAGATGATTTGTCAAATCTAAAAAGGGATGGTTCACCCGAAACGTTTGCTATTTATTGTCAACTTTGTTTTGGTGTGAGTTGCTGTTAATAGGAGTCAACAACAGAAAAATAGAGAAGTTTAATGTAGGAAAAAAAATGTCTACCAAACTACACCCACCAAGCGTATCACAAAACAGAAGGAAGCTAGCAGCCGTCTTTCACAAGCCTCTTGTTATTCCAATAGAACACTTTTCACCAAAAACAAAAAACAATTTAAACAATCTAGCTAAATAAATAGAACAACAGTTGAGATTGAACAGGATGTGTTTTGAATTTTGGGGGAAACTGTCCCTTTAAGTGTGTGTTGAGGATGAAACTACATATCAATCAAAACTAAGAAGCAGTGCAGGAGGAAGAGCATGACAAAAAGCAGTTCCTGTATTAAAGAAAAGTGTAATTTGAAACGACAATTCTTCTCACACGAGGCCTCACACACTATCTAAAAGCTGTAAAGCCGTACACATCCTAGGCTTCACTTAAAAACTCAGCCATCATGTGACTCTGACCTTCATCATCTCCACATCTAATTCCAGGAAACTCACTTCCTTCTGTAGCATCCGATAAGCATCAAAGAAACTAGTCATCTCTTATATCCTGCCCATTCACAGAAGCTCTCCTTCATCCTACAGTGAGGCAGGTACTGGTAATGCATTATGGGCCGCAGACAGGGTGGCAGACACTTGAGTTATCTAATTAGCAATAATATTGGATTAGTCTGACTCAGAAGGGGTGAAGAGACAAGACAAGCCTCCTTCAGGGCCCCTCAATGTCTCTTGAATCTCAGTTTGGAGTCTTTGGGGGGATTTTCAAGATTAACTGACCAATTTCTGTCCCTGAAGAGCAAAAATATTAAAGAAAAAGAGCAAAGATAGCCTAACACTGAGGCCTAAGCAGTGTAATTAGGGTGACCAGATGTCCCGCAAATTGAAACGATTTCCCGCATATTTCATTTTGATTGGCTAAAACACTTTTCTAAAATCTGATTTATGACATAAATCAGATGCAGAGAAAGCCCCCCCCCCCACAGTGTATCACTGGTGGTGATAACCAACAACTTCCTGGCAATGTTACCCACTGTGATTGGAGGCTATACAAACAAACAAACAAATGTAAAATAAAGATAAACACCACACAACTGTGTCATGATGCAACTGTCAACTTCGTTTACCTATAGAAGTGGTTCTGACCGGGGGCAGACTGGACCTCTTCCTGGAATGGGGTTGGTGCTCTATCCTATTTTTACCCAGGAAATAAGTGCACACAAAGGTATTTATTGATTTCATGTTCACAAATTCAAACCTACATGGTATAGGCTAATTACATTTTTAATTAGTCTTACCCAATCAGACGCTGGTTGTGGGTGCCTGAGAGGTCTGATAAAGGTAAAAAACAAATATATTCAAACTACTGTACTGTTAAAACATTCTGCTTCTTGTGGCACAACATAATATGTTGACAATGTTTTATTTTACCCTAGCAAACTGTTAGTGCTCACTTTTGGAACATTTGGAATGTCCCACACCTGCATACACACAAATGACTGACTGAAATAAAAATAAATTCACTTTAATTAAGAATAGATGCCACGATAAATCCAAACTGACCAAGGTACATTATATTTGTTGACCGTCCTTTAACTCTCACATTAGGATTTACATTGGGGCACAATAAACCAACTCCTCTCTGCACCTATAATATATCTATATGATGTCAAGAGTTACATTTAGGTGCACAGTGCTGTCTCTTGACTTGCAAACTCTTTTACCAAACAAGCTAACGCTAGCTGGGTAAATATGACGCTCTTTGTATCAAAACAAAACTTACCTTCTTATATATCGACTTTTTCCACTTCGATCAACTTTATTTCCTCCGGCTTCAATTTGCAGCCCTCTTGTTCGTTCTCTCTATGTCTGGTCAGACATCAATGTGTTCCACGTAGCGCGACCCCTAGAGGCCTAGAGCACTTCCGGAATGTTTTTTTTTTGTATGTGTTTTGGGATTTGTACTGCTTTGGACTTTGCATATCGTTTTGGTATTTGCAGCGTTTTTTGGTTGTATTTGTTTTCAGGATTTGTTTGTTTTTCATTTTAGGATTTGCAGCTGTTTCCTGCTAATGTATGTGTTTTTGGCCGTTGTTCCGCGTTTGCACCTGCCGGCCACCGTATTAATCACGCTTTCACCTGTACCGCCATGTTTGACCCTATGGTTTGACCGCACCTTGTGAGTGACATTTACCATCCGTTACAAAGGGGGCGCTGTTTTACTCAGAAGAGAAAACTCCAGGAATGTGAAGAAGAAACTTTACTTTTTTTCCCACAACATCATGGCTTTCAATATTACAAATAAACAAATAATATTGGTGCGAGAAAAAAAAACAGATATAAACAAATCAAAAAACAGACAAAACATTTAAACATAAATTAAGAAATAAAGTAAATACAATACAAAGGGATAGGCTTTTTTTTTGTAAATCATGAAAAAACTCAATTTTTGTTGACCTTAATTGGAAACATCATTATAAACTCAACTATAGGCCTACTCATTGTGTTTCAACTTGCTCATTCTGCTACAATAAGTGATATCTTCCTCGTTGCCTTTATTCAAACAGTAATTTTGATGATTGTATTTTATATTCCGCATTTGTATTATACGTCACATGACAGATGGAAAGCAATCGGAATTGCAAAGCCTTTTCATTAACCTCTTAACTTGATATTTCCTCCTTACTGGATCTGAGGGGCCCCGGGGTCCACTCTCCCACCACTTAACAAGGCCTGAAAATGAGCTGACACACACACACACGCACACACACACAGTAAAATGCAAATGATACAAACTACCATCTCCACCCAGACCGTCTCTCACTCTCAGCTGGACACATCTTAATGAGCACCGCCAAGTGAAAATCACTATCACACACACACATCAAACACATTTGTTCATAGCACTAGTTAAATGCACACACACACACACACACACACACACACACACACACACACACACACACACACACACACACACACACAATCAGTAAGTGATCATACAGCACCACATTAATAATGTATAAGAAGGAAAATGATCCCTCACCTAAAAAAAGGGTTATTAGTGTTTTAATTAATTGCTCTTTTTCCTTTTTCTGCAGCCCAAGGACGTGCTTTAGTGCTTCTGATATAGATGCACACTGGGAGAAGAGGAGGAGGTGGAGGAAGACGAGGAGGAGCGAGCTGGGAAGGTCAAGTAGAGAAAGGAAGGGGGAGAAAAAAATTGGAGGAGGGACTAAGGGTAGAGAGGAACAAAGAGGAAGAGCCTGAAGAATTAGAGAAAGAGATAAAAAAATAATGTCATTATTTTGCACACTTTGTCTAATCTATCCATATATCCATCTGTCTATCTGTCTGTCCGTCCGTCTTTGTATCTATCTATAGACAATTTAAAGGAAATATAGAAAGCTGAAAGAAGGCGACAAAAGGGAGTTGAGACAGGATGGAAGAAAATCTAGAGTGATTGGATTTATCTTATCAATATTTGTCATAATATGTTACTTTGTATTAACGAGTGTTACCCATTCATGTGGAATTCATTAACTTCATTAGTTACTTAACAAACTAAAAACTTTAATAATTGGTTCCATAATAAGAGTGAAGAAAGGGTTTTTTAAATCAGAATAACAAAAAACAACCTGTTGTATTTCCACCACTAGATGGCGCACACTGACCATCTGTTACTGCGGGTTTAGCTGTCTCTCTGCGTCACCTCACAATCACTCACAAAAAAGCACACAGGATTTATCGGCCATAAATAATGAATTATATTTCAGAGCAATTTGTCACAGTTTATCGGTTATTTAAGGACAAAGTGGTCTTCAAATAAGCTTTTAGTGAAAGTGGCTCAGCTTTGACCAGTGTGAGGTTTACTTACATGCCTAGATAGAAAGCATTTTGTGTTACAATGAAGGTCTCTGTGGAAAATCATATCATAAAACTACATGTCCTCCGGGTTTTTCTCATGAAAACTGAAAATGCTCCAGAAAGGACCCAAGACGAACCTGCTTTATACTGTTGTATCTGCTACTTTTACTCAAAGATAATGTGCCCAAAGTACGTAACTTCATACAAATTATACTCCTTCTGCTTTTTAATGTAAGCCCTATTTAGGGCCTTTAACTGAATCTGAGGACCCCAACCTGCCCCAATGTTGTGTGAATGTATCCCATAGGCTAACTTCAGTTTCTGATCATTTCAAAACATCAAAACCAATCAAATCTAACATTTTATTCTACTGTAGTAGCGTATCTGTGGGCTTTGCATCGGAAGATTCCAGCAAAAATGTACAATATTCAGGACAAATACAGCATAAAAAGAGGAAAAGGACTTTAAATATGTCCTAAACATCAACTTTTGTTGTTTCTTTAATATTTTGTCTCTTTGTTGTTCTCCATTCATCTGTTTAATTTGTTTTAACATTTTGAAATCATCAATACAAACGTATACAGGACCAAACATTAAACAGAGAAAATGTAGGGGGTAAAAGTCATAGTTGGAGCCTAGTAGCTCTCACTACTGCTAAACTTGTGAAAAAATACACAGAAATAATTCTGTACAACCTCACATTACATCATCGTCCTTTATCTAATTCCCCCTGAATGTGGCACGAAGAGTACAAATACTATTTTAATCTTTTATACCTTCTCTGAAATATGAAAACATAGCCCCGAGAAGTGAGCTGTTTATCACTGCCTGCTAATTATAACATTGCTGTGCTGTCATTAAAAAGTACAAAATTAGAATGCTGTGATTTAACGGTAAATGTGTCTCCTGGAATCTCCGTTTCCATAATTACAGGCCGACATTATAATGAAATAATATCACTGTGGAGGTGACTCTCGACCAATCACAGGGCTCTCAGAAACACCCCAGCGATATAATGATGGGATGAGTGACTTTTTCTTCCTTTGTGTTGCCTTGTCAAAGAGGAAATATAGATTCTCTGACTAATTTTCTTGGAAATGAAAAACCTTAATGTAGCCTTTCCTCCTCTTCCTCTTCTCATCTTCCTCATCTATACCTCAGATGAGGAACAAGAGTTGTTCCAGGTTAACTCAATTACACAGAATCTGCTCTTCCATTGCTCCTCACTTTAGAGCAACTAAGGCCATTTCTCTATATTTTACTGGCATTATACTTTCGTTTTTTCAAAAACCTGATACTGGATTCCCACTCTGTACCCTTCATGTTTTTACATGAACAGGAGGTTGAAGTGGTGCTTGAAGCTCCACTCAGCATTGTTTTGAATAACTCAGCAGATCTAAGAAGCTTTTCGAGGCTCTCTAGTTCATGGTTTTGGTTCAAGGTAAAAAGTTAATCATATAGGCAGTTTTGCTAAAAAGCATACATGTCAAATTAGTGGTGCTAGAGGAAAAATGCTCATCAAAGTCATTAGGATCCATCCTCTGGGGAGCATGAATGTCTGTAGAAATTAAAGAAGAAGAATTTGAATAAACGTTTGGGTATTTCGGGACCAGGGTGGCGAGTAAGAAAGAGCAAGAACCTGAAGAACACAAGCGTCATCTGATGTTACACATTTATGTGAAATTGACCTTATTGATATCGAATAATTTATTATGAATTAATAGGGGAGGCTGTGGCTCAGTAGCTCAGTGTGTTGAGCTTCAGATCAAGGGAGCAAAGGTTCAAACCCCACTGAAGGCAGCATGTTGTTAACAAGATACCCCACCCCAAATTGTTTCTATGGGGATTGCCCACAGTATTGAGTGTATGTAAGTCGCTTTGGGTAAAAGCGTCTAACAAGTAACATGAACGAAATAACAAAATATATTTTAAAGTCAAAGTAGTTGATTGTTTTCCACAGACTCATTTATAATTTTGTGATTTAGCGATTTTTTATTGTTGTATCCTGAACTGTTCATATTTGATATCAGTTATTTTTCATGCATTCTCCTGTGAACCCCTGCATTGCAGTACTGTTTAGGAACAAAAATACTTTTAAATGGTGCGGTTAAATGTGAAAAAACGATTATAGTTTTGGTTAGTTAGTGTACCTGCATGGCATTAGACACAGTACATGTTTTTCCACAGTATACGAAAGTCTTTAGTTAACAGTTCTTTAACAGACATTAGCACAAAAGTTTTAAAATGATTATTCATAAAAATCGATGTCTTCAGGAATTTGCTCATAAATTCTTATTCTGAAAATGCTCTTAAATATAAAATCATGGGAAATTATTTTTGACGTCTTAAAGGTCCCATGTTGTGCTTTTCCGGTTATTACCCGCCCCCTTGTGTGTTATGAAGGTTTTTCTGCATGTAAACGGTCTGCAGAGTCACAAACCCTCAAAGTACACCCTGTAGCGAGTAAAACTCTAACACAGAAAATACCTGTGTATGCTGCCCCAGAACGCCTCGTTGGGGATTTCTCTTTTTCTTCCTGGGTACAGTGACGTGCCCATACCCAAATGGTCCCATTGGTCCAAATGGTCCAATCCGTGGAGCCGTTACGTTACGTCCGCCGAGCCATTAGGTTATGGTCACACACACACACACACTCAATCTTTTCTCAGCTGCAGCTCCGCTGATTTCTCCTCCCTGAGACACGACGAGGCTGTGAGTCGGTGTGTGAGCACACACACAAACTCCCAGCCAGGCTGCGGGTGTGTGTGTTCGGGCTGGGTTTTGCTGTGTCTCGCTGTCGGCCTCTGGGCTCATAGGGAGGGGGGGGAGGGGGCAGGAGCTCCAACAAGCCGTTAAATGTGATTTTGGAAAATTGCACAATGTAAATCTATTGTGAGTAGACCTCAACAATGGAATTATGATCAGTAGAAATGGCCATGACATGGGACCTTTAAACATTATTTTGCTTTCTTAACATCAGCTTGAAAAGGACAATATGGAAACACAATTAGACAATGTTTTTAGTTTGAAGGCTCAATGAGAGAGCAGTGTGTCTGATGTTGTTAGAATAATAAAACACGTGAGCCATGACATGACACCATGTGACCAACGAGGCACCTTCACCTTCATCATCATCATCATCCTCCTCCTCCTCAAAGCTGCCTGAAAGCGCTGTGAAGTGGCAGATGAAATATTAATCTTCTTGAATTTATGATGGAGGACAGCGGGTGGGGTGAGAGAAAGAGAGGAGGAGGAGAAAGGGAGGGGGGAAGATTGGCTGGTGAATAGAAAGAAATTAAACCAAGACATGAGGAGAGGTAGAGGTGAGGGAGGACGAGGAGAGGAGAGTGGGAGAGCAGAAAGAGATCTGTAGAAAAGATCTCTTAGTTAAAATGATTTTTTCCAACACGAATTCACATTTTCATTTCAAATACGTTTTTTTGTATGAGAACTAGAAAAAAATGTGTTTTACTTCTGTAAATCTCACTTTCAATGATATGCTTAACGCCTGCAGTGTTCAACTAGATTTCTACCACCTGCAAATGAGTGGAGGTGCGTTCATTAGGTCTAATTGTTAGCATTGACCCTATTAAAGACCACCTCCATTAGTGGGTTGAATACAGAAACACACAAATGTACACCCTGTTAGCAAAGATAAGCAAACAAGGACAAAAAAGTGACCATTTTGGTGTAAGGGGAAAAGAATACAAGTACAAATATAATTACATGATGTGTAATACTGTTACAGAATAAAGAATGAATAGATTGCTACGAAGTGTGTTGCCAAAAAGTGTCACTCTAAAATAAAGCAGCCATGATGCAAAAAAACATTTCTCAGCTAATACTCAATCAATCAATCAAATGTTGCCCAATATCACAGATTACACATTGCTCTCAGGGGGCTTTACAGTGTGTACAGCATATGAGACCCTCTGCCCTCAGACCCCCAGTGCGTACAAGGAAAAACTTCCAAGAAACGCCAGAAGGAATGGAGAGAAACTGAGGAAACTTCAGGGCGTTGACGTTGTGAAGCAATACTGTAAATAAATACATAGAACATTTTAAAGGAAATATATGAACACCTCAAACAGTCACAGCAAAATCACACCTATAGATTCTCAGAAGATAAGCTGCTCGCTCGCACCACAGATTCATTTGCTGCCGGAGGAAATATTCAGAGGTGACTTTTATACATTTTCTGCCCTTGAAAGATAAAATGATTCTGAATTTGCCGCTCGGGTCTCCCACCGTGTCAGCAGCAGAGTGGAAACAGAGGACACAACCAGGAAGAGTTTAGATCTTTAAAGTGATAAATGCAATATAAAAGCATTTGGTGAATCAGTCACAGGAAATGTTGAGGTACGCGAAAGAAAATTCAATCAGAGGTAACGAAGGAAAGGGTAGAACAAACAAACAAATAAAAAACAATTATTAACAATAATTAGTAAATCCTGTCTCGCTTAGCAATACTTGATTATTATATGTATAATTGGCACACACATTATTATAATTACTTCCAGTAAACTCGCTGTAAGGATCGACTAAAGGAGACTTCAATATGTGCAGTTTTGCAGCTTGCAAGATCTATTGCTCATTAGACTCGTTCTTACACAAACTCCTACATCTGTTCTGTGCCCGTACAGCCGGAGCCGCGTTCTGCTGACCACTGAGCAGATGCACTGCAGCGGGGGGGCGCCGAGCACCTTGCTCAAGGGCACCTTGATGCTGGGTAATGAAGGGGAAGGGGCAAAGCTTCAGTGTCCCTTTGTGGACTGCTGGAGTCAGTGGGCATTTCAGACACACATCCAGTTAAAGTCCTATTCCTCAAACCTGGATTTGATGAGAAAAATGTAATTGTTTACTGACCAGCGTTACTGTTTACATTACAAACACTGAACTAAGAATAGTATTTCTGTTATGTGTCCTGCACAGAGTTCTAATGATGATTTGTTTTGTTTAGGCTTAGTTCAATCTGGGAGTAGAGGAGGAAAGAAGATAATGGGACTGGGATAATCTGTAGATATTCAAATATTTTCATTTGGGATATTGGTTTTTCTTTTTTTTTTCCAAGTATGCTTCTTTTTCTTGTTTCCCAAATGTAATGTAATGTATTCCCATGTGGAATAGGTTAAATGTTTGGTATGACAGAGAAATGAAAAGTGCAAGTGAATACATAAGAGGTAATGTGGAGCCAGGCGGTCATTCATTAAAAAATATCAACAAAATGGTGATCACCATCCCAAATTGACAGAATTGGGTATTCAACCAAGCCGTATAATTACAAATAAAAAACATTTTATGCTGTGTTAAACCAGAAAGTATGACTCATCTAAGAAGAAAATAGTTGATTAGTAATTAATGAAAATGTATAAATATCGTCTCCAAGTAAAACGGATTAACTCATTTAGTTTCTCTAATAGAAAGGAACAAATGCAGTGATTTGGCAGCAGAATGACTATTTTACTGTTCCTAAAACATCTCATATGGCTTGTTTTCTGACCTGCCTCCTCTGAATTTTAGTTTGGACTGATAGTGAGCAATTAAAAAATACTGCAATCACGCTTTAAAGAAACCAACAAAAGCTAACAAACAGGAAACTCAGTCTTAAGGGACAAAGTGAAAACACGTTGTACAGCAAACCAACCCCTGCAGCCTCTGGTTAGGAAAGTCTTCCCCAGGGATCACACACGCTCAGTTTCTGTGCACTGAATGAGTGATGGAGTCCGGATTGATCCACAGAGTGAGTGGGAGTTTATGTGGTTCAGTTTGTATGTTGCACTTTGTAAGAGGAGAAATGTTTTTTGTGGCTGAAACAGAACTCCTCCTCCTGTTCAATCGATAAAAACAATAAATGATAAGAATTTGAATCGTGTTAAACTGCAGGTGCAGTATAACACACACACACACACACACACACACACACACACACACACACACCACACACACACTCGTTCCTGTATTTGAATTCTTCATGCTCTCTGTCACACACCCTTAAACAGGAATACCACAGTGAACCACTGAATTGCATATAAAATGAATAGTTGTGAGTTTTTAGGGAGTGAGGTTTGATATCACATAATTTGTGAACAAATCCAGTTTACAAATCCTCACATCATTTTTTGTTCGACCCCTGGGCGGCTAGCCAGCTAGCTTTTAAATATATAAAGTTAGTTACCAAGAATAAAATGTGTTCATTTGTGGTTCTGCCATCAGCCAAGTCTTAAGGCCCGGACACCAAGCTGACACCAAAGAACTGACACAGACGGACCCCCGACTGTTGTATCCAGGGCCGTATCCACCATTGAGGTCACAGAGGTCCGGACCGCGGTAATTTTTCCGAGCTGTGTATATGACTAAACTTCTGAAATAACTGCACTAAAAGCAGTGGCGAGCCACTTAGCCACTTGAAAATGGCTTAGGCCTACCTTACTTACTTGCCTACTAAATTAAATTCATCCAATGTCAGAAGGATTACCTTTTAACAAACCTTGTAATGCTTTTCTTTCATTTCAATTTGCGTAAAACATTGAAGATATAACATTGTATTGTTTTCTTTTTACACTGACTCAGAAATAATGAAAAGACTACGTCAGTCGAAGCTCAGCTTTGGTAAGGAAGAGACAGGACAGGCAGAGAGAAAGAGAGAGAGAGAAAGTGATGGAAGTCAGGGAGGAGCTGCAGGTACAGTCACACAAAAATAATGTAGGCTTAATAACCCCATCTATCTATCTGTCTATCTATTTATTTATCTATAACTTAGTCTTCATTTACAATATAGACAATAGGCATACTTTTAAAACAACATACATCTATTGCAGTTATGATGTCATAATAACAATAACAATTGTATAAAACACAATTTGCTTACATCTTTGTTCTCTTTTGAGAATCAAACATAACAGATTTAAATAAAATAAATAATGCAAACAAACAAGTGAAATGAACTAAATTGCTGAATTGCTTTGAATTCACAGGTAGGAGTGACAAGTGAGGAGGAGCAAAAAGTGAACAACGAGGGAGAAATAAAACAAAGAGAAAGAGTAGAGGACAGAGAGAGTAATGAACAGGAAGATGACAGAGAAACTAAAGAAGATGGAAGAGAGGGTGCAGGTTATGGAAAGGAGAGAGACATGGAAAATGAATGTTGACAATGTTTTGTGATCATTTTAGCCTCTTCTGCATGTCCAGATCATTAATAGTAACAATCAACTGATTGGTATGCATTACACTTTCAAAAAGAATTGATGCTGCAGCCCACTGACATGGTTTAAAATAAATATATTATCCAATTTGTGACCCCCCACAGGACTTAAAAAGCTAGATCATGAAAATCCCGGAAATCTCGGGGGAGTATACCCCCGAACCCCCCTAACATTTTTGGACCTCGGTATTTAGGAAATCCTGGATACAGCCCTGCTTGTGTCGCCTCGCGTCTCGGCCATGTGTCGCACTGGAACACACCGCAAAGACTTCAGCCGACGGCCAAGAAGCAAGTACGAACTGCACATGAGTGAGTGGCAATATCTCTCCTTACCAGCAGGCGGCGGTAGTGTGTATTCGTCATTCAAAAGAGGCAACAACCGGAAGACAGGCCCAATCCCAAACCACACCCTACACCCTAACCCTACATACTCCCCCTCCGTGACGGAGTGAACTCCGTGGAGTGACCAGTGACCATGGATGTATAATAAGAACTGGATACAGGGTGGGAGGCGGGCCTCATTAATTCCTATGAGAGTTGCTCATTGGCACATGATGATAAAATGGCCCAACTTTTGAGAGAGTGAAACGTCACAGATTACCCGGCATGCCTGAGAAGTACCCGTATGTGCGCTCATAACGCATGCGCAACTTTAACCATGCCCCCCAAAATGCTCGTTCACATCAAGCACGTCAATTTGCATACACGTAACAGCACCGCACGTTCATGACAGCATGGTAATGGATTGTTATTATGATGGATTTGAGATTAACGAGGGGGCAGTTAGCAGCTAGTGGCTAGCTAGTAATTATGCTAATTTACACATCAATCGTTATGTACTTTTATATTACGCTTTAACAGGATCTAGTGATATCCAATCAACAGAGCTTCATTTAGCATGAAAGAATTATTGCACTGTATATATATATATACAGTGCAATAAGAAGCTACTTAACTATTTTTATTTTCTAATTTTTATATGAGTTATGTACCATGCAATGTTCGGATGAAGAGCATATTGATTTTAGTTTTATTTACACACCTTTTAAGGTGTGTAAATAAAACTAAAATCAAGGAGGGATCAAGGAGGGATTTGTAAGAAATAAAATCAATGTTTATATGGTGTAATTTAAATTAAATACACTGTATTTGATTTAAAAAAAAAATATTCTAAAAACCGAATGTTCACACATGACTTCCGGTTTTCCGCTAGTAAATCTCGTCATTTCCGGTTAGCGTTAGCATGTGGCGAATGCTACGTTTTGAAACCGTGAATTGAAGGTCAAATGACATGTGGTGTTGTACACTAAACACACTGTTTTTAACACTCATTTATTGACGCTGAAATACTGTTATTAGGGAATGTTTAAATAACCACAGACATTAGTATAATATATAATATAATACTGTAATTTAACACCAGAAAAATTACAGGAATGGCCTTGGACCCGCCCTCGTCGACGCCGGCCAATAGGAGAAGACTACAGTTGATAAGCCGTAATGGACAGGGAGAATCGATCTCTTCTTCACCCTCCGCTGCCCCAACGCGAAGGGGACCAACAGCTGGGAGGGGGGAAGCCGCCCACTCGCACATTTCATTGTATATCATCGCATCATTTGTTTAATTAAATGCTGTTAACTTTTATAAGCTTCCTTGTACTCTTTTCAGTTTATCCTAGTCCACAAACAGGATCCTGGCGTAGGTTCCTGCTGTGTCCAGGTGCTGGAGGAGGAAGTGAAGTGATAACTATTAGTAAACCATAATGATGGATGTTATTATCAGCAGCTGCCAATAGATCCCCTAAATCTTGTATGATGGACCTTTGACACACACACACACACACACACACACACACACACACACACACACACACACACACACACACACACACACACACACACTTGAGAGCATCCCAAGGGCATTTATTATTTCATAAGTTTAGAAGGGGGGAATAGTCTAACAACAGTTAGCTTTTGTTAATTTTACCTCGAGCCAAACTTGTGAGACTTGTTTCTGAAATCCCTTTCTCTTAAAGTGAATAAATAAAAAATAAAACAATGGAGCTTACCCTAAAACTAACCACTGGATTGCTTGTCTAACATGACCTAGTCCATAAATGAGGTAAGGGTGGGAACAATCAAACGCACCCTCCCAGGCACTGCGTGTTAGCGAAGTACAACTGGGATTTCGAAGAGGAAGATATGCTTGGTCAATTCTTAATAAAAAAGAAAAACCAACAAATTGAGCACTTGAGTTTTCATTAGCAGCCCCTAGCTACAGCTGCGGAGCTTCGGTCAATACCGCTAACAGTCTATTTCCTTAAAATGGTACATATCGCTGAATCTATATTTTCATCTTCAGGTGATTAAATCTGCATAATGTCCCTGTACATTAACATTCAAGCATTTTGTAATCCGTGAGGAAATTAAGACCAGTAAATATTGATTGATTAAACAACACTAAATAAAATGTTAGTGTTTTCTTCAAACTCAGACTCTCTGCTGCGGCTGTACCTCAAAGACAAAACAATTGTCTGATGATCTTTGTTGAACAAGGTCTGATTGTCCTGTACATGTAAAATGTGGGGTATTTTTAAATACTTTACTAAACCACATTCAGTGCTTCCCCTACCATAGTCTTGGAGGGGAGCTGCGCCCCGCCAACGGAGCCCCCTCCCTGAAATTCAAGATGTTTTAAAAAAAAACTAAACGCTTTCATTTTAAGTTGAGTTTAGCGTTTTTGACCCTAAGAAACACTGATGCATTAATCAATAACAATAATCCACAGCTCCTCTCTCTGCTCCAGAGGATTTAAAGAATATATCAGCAGTAAACCTAGGGGGAAACACTGACATTCAATATTATGTTAGACACAAGTTAGTTA
>NW_011359143.1:339438-346483 GCF_000735185.1 Notothenia coriiceps
GAAGTTAGGGAGAGCTGGATTTGGAAAAACCTCCCTCTCCTAAACCACTAATACCAACAGTACTGGCTAAAACGGGAGAGCCGAGTGGAAAAACAAGGACGCCCCTCATCCCAATCCACCCACACCGCAGATTCTTCCTTTTTTTTACCCAAAAAATATATTGTATATTATCGGGGCTATTAATACTTTTATCGGGTTTACGGGATGAACGTCATAATTCCTAATATCGGACCGATAATTAAATCGGAACGATTATTATCGTGCACCACTAGTTTTCTTCAAACTCCGACCAAATTGTGCTGCGCTGTATCCTCAAAGAGCAAAAATTGTCTGATGATCTTTGTTGAACAAGGTCCACTGATTGTCCTGTCCAATGTGGGGTATTTTGAAATACTTTACTAACCACATTCAATATTATGTTAGACACAAGTTAGTTATTACTCACATATCAAAGTATTCCATCTGCGCAAGATGGAAGAATAGCTGGGTGCTGCCTGGAGAGACTGATGAGGGACACAGGCTGGCTTCAGCAGCTTTCCACACAAAGCCATCACATCTTCTCTTCCATAGTCCTCACTGTCCACTGGTCAAAAGAGTGAAAATCACAGCTGTCATGTTAACCCTTTGTTACACAACATACAACCAACATGTGTCCAAAGTGACCCGAATTAGATTTAATTGTAAATATCTTTGCAATAAATTACTTTAACCATTCAGGACTCCAGGTATTCCTCAATTAACCTGTTTTGGATCAACATCAATTCTAATTTTTCCCTTTTCTTACTTTTTGAATAAAAATCATGTTTTTATCACTACACTTCTAAGGCACAACATGGGTCAAACATTACACGTATTATTTTGCTATGTTATTTCATGCATGGCTGAGTGTTTCTTTACTATACATTCTCAAAAATAATAAATTTTAGCAGTGATTTGGACCAAGCATGTATGATGTAGTAATACAAAAACTATGTTAGTTCACACAGTGTGACATTAGCTAGTCATGTTAGCTTGTAATATATAGAGCAGAGCTAACTAGCAAGTTAGCCGAACGTTAGCGGTTAGCTTTTTATGCTATGCTAGCTGTTGGCTACTGAACATTAACAAACTAGATTCCGCTGTAAGAAAGTTGTGAAACTTTACATTAAACTTGGCGACGATGTGACACCCCGCTGCATGTTTATGTGTAATTCTCCCGTGTTGGAGACGAGAGGGTGGGGGGGCACCACTGCAAGCTGTAAGCTAATGTTAGCAGCCACCTGTTAAGCTAGGTTTCCCGCGCAACATCTTGCAAGAAACAGCATCTCAGGGCTTCTTAACATTTAACAACCTATTAATGATGCATACCAACTTAACGGGAAGAAACTCAGCTAACTAGAAGAAGAACGTAACCTTAAAATAAAAAAAAACTTCACCAAAACTGGAATTATCTAAAATTACATGTTTCACTCCATTACAGTGCAGGACTCTCACTCAGATCTCAAGTCTTCCTGTTCCTTTGTTGACGTCCGATGCTCGCATTGAACTGTTAGCTCCCGTCGTTCCTCTATGAGTTGTGTTTTTACATCAGAGAAGGAAATGTCAAAGCACCGGTAAGGGTTAAACATAATCTGCTTAATGGTGGGACCAATACAATACATCACAAACATTCAAAAGGGGGCCCCGTTCGGTGCCCCTGCTCTGGTCCTCTCCTGGGAGAGTCTTACTCCCCTTGGCCGTTATTAATGAGAAGAAGGAGTCGAACCAAAGGAAACACAGGCTTTCATACTAACACAGGAGGAGGTGTGTGAATGCTTCCCCAGACGGTCATCTCATTGGGAGAGGACAAACTGGGCCTGTCGTACCCAATAAGCGCGCGCGACGCAGAGAACACCCGGAAACAAAAAGTCTCTTTCAGTTTGATGAAATCCAGTCCTTTTGGTGTCTGGAACGACCTGCTCCTAATAAAAGTGGGGGTTTCCTTATCTTTTTTCACCTTGCCGCCAGCACACACACATTCCCCTTTATGGCTCTTGTCTCTGTGGCATCTTCCCCCTCTCGGTTGTTTTAAGAACTTTCGTTTCACTATTCTTGGCATCTTTTAAGATATAGTTGGATTATACAAAGTATCACATGGAGTTACCTTAATTTCACCAATACCGAGGAAAACATTACTGGCTATTCTTGATACAAAGTAATAACACAACTATAATTTACATGTAGCTTCCTATATATTGACATTGCTGTGATCTTTGAGAAGAATGTCTCCTCCCCCAGCTCTTCCAACTCTGCAATGCGGAACTGTCTCTCTGTCTACGAGAATAAACATGTTTTGCTTACCACTGCACAAATGTTGTAGCAATTCAGTACCCACACATGAAGTAACACAAAGGAAATCAAACAAACACACACCCTTATCGTTCTTACTACTATGTCTTCATAATTAACAACTTTAACTGCATTATCTGAAAATGTTATCTGGGAATTCCCCCTGTTAATGCAAGGCTATTGATAAATAACAAAGACCTAGGGGTCTCTTCTTGGTATCTGCTAGGCAGACGTCCACTCAATGCAGAAATCCAGTTTAACACACCATTCTATATAGGTGACCTAAATGATTGATACCAGATTGACTTTCCTGAATACACGGTTACTTTAATACTTCAAATAATTCAATATACTTAATTTCACCCCCACGAGACCAACTCACATAAGCACATTTGAAACATACTGTCCTTCCTGGCCATGTGTCTGCCCCCACATTAAACCTTGGGACAGGAACATCAACTTTTCCATTGTCAGTGAAGGACTATTAGAGTGAGAGCCTGGTGCCAGAAAGCAGCATCTTGCGTCTTGTTGATCCTCTCGGCACCACTCCCCTCAAAGAATACGCCACAAGGGCAGCTGATAGGGAGGGGAGATGCGGCTTCCTTCAAAGGTGAACTCGATTATCTGATCAAGGAAGTAGATCTCCTTGCTTTTCTCTGATTTCCCCCATGATGCTTGCGGCAACTTCTGGGCCGTCTCCTGTAGGGATGTCGCGAGGGTTCTCTCCTCAGTCCGCGTATGCAGCTTCCGAGTTGTTCTTGCTGTAGGGTTCCTCGTTGACGATAGCCAGTCCGTCTGATGTGTCTGGGTCCTTCCAGGTGATTTAGTCCTCGCCGCACACTGGCTCATGTAGTACGAGTGTCCCCCTTTCTCCTCGCGGACCGGCATGAGATGTCCTCTGGGTACTCGTAGAGGCGGAGTTACCTGGGGTTGAGCCACCTAACCTGATGACTTCAGCCAGACGAATCCACTGTGTCGGCGCGCCTCGTGCTCCTCGGGTCCCCTTTTGGAACGTCAGGAACTGTGTGGAGAATCTGATACCACCTTCAAGTTCGCTCAGGGCTCCTGGGCCCTCAGGTGTTTGACCACCCCGGTAGGCTCTTGGAGCTGTTGGTGGGGGTCTGTAAACAACCAGCTGTCTGTTGAACAGGTTTTTAATTAGATTGCAGCCCCTATCTGCAGTTACGCTCAGAAATCTTAATACCTGGGCATGTGTTAAACAAATAACCCCAAATCTTCACGGTGAACTAAATACATATTTCCATACTCTGAATTTCTGACAGCACTGTGTTATTTTTAAATGAAATCCTATGAGATTCCTACGTTAAAATCAATCTATATAACTTCTACTGTCTCCTGATAAGAAACACATAATGTTAATGATTCAAAACAACATCAATTCGATGATACGAAAGTGGAATATGCTTTCCTGCGCTGATATCTGCCCTTACTGCTCTAAACTGCTGTAATGTGATGTTGAAGCTGAAAAAATGAATCACTCCAACATACTTTCTTCTGCGTCTTCTTTTAGGAATTTATTGAAATGTACACTCAACCCATAATCTATCTGCTGCAGAGTCATGGGCTTTACTTCTGAATATTACAGGCCTAGGTACCAAGATGTTGTCTCTATAACATATCTCGGCCCTATCTCCACATCCTACATTTACGCATGTTTTTACTTACTGTAACTATGTTCTTCTACTATTTCAACACCTAAGTTATATTTAATACATGTTGAAATCATATAGCAAAATTGTTTCATTTCACAGTGTCACGCCTTCTTTGATTTCAACTTCTGGAAATTACAACTCTCACTGAGTTGCCCTCCATCTGATTCTGCATCTGTGTTACCTGTTATACTCAATCAATGATTACACCATTAGTCTACCGAATTCACAAAAACAGATCACTCTTATCCCAGCTTCTGGAGCAGGATTAATATGCATTTATGAAGTCAAGTCACAATGGTCAGCTGAACCTCCGGTTGGGCGGGGCCCGTCTTAATTCCAGTTCGTCTCTGCAAGCTGAAAATCACCTCCCCACGTTTTTTTGCCCTCACATGAAGTGTGCTGTTAGACTAACCTCCTGTAATCGGGCGAGCATTCAAGCAGCAAATACAAGCAAGTGGCAAACAGTTATAGAAGAATACCAAACACTTCCACAAAGTACATCCATTATTTTTCGTACCCACTCCAGTGAAAATATTTTCCTCTCGTCTTTCAGTCCTAAAGAACGAGACATTATCGCGAAATCTTGTAGTGTTGTGCGTTGGATCATCTTGCAAACGCGACCCCAACTCACTGGTGTGGTAGAAACGGGTTGCATTGTGCGTTGTCCAAATGTGTGGAATTTGAGGGAAACTGTGTTTCCATGGGCTCCAAATAATTGTTGTCTAAAACATGCCTTAGGGCTTTACAATCATTGTTGGATCTATAGCTTACTGTCAGGCTGCCACTGTCCCATGCAGCTCATTCACACTCACACTGTCAGGTTGTAAAGTCAAGTTTAGGTCAGCTCCAGAGGCGCTCTGATAGTGCTTTTCATCAGCACTGTTCGCTAGTCGAGCCGACGCAAGGTCATTTGGTCTCAGTTTCCTTGGCCATTGTTGTGCCGCAGGCGACCTTTGATTTTCCACGCAGCAGGCTGTGACATAGTCTGTCTACAAATCAATCAGTCCGTATATGGATACCAATTAGGTGATCTATCACATCGGATTACAGCTCTTAATTGTTAGATATCTCTACCTTGTCTCGNNGGGGTTTGAACCTGTGACCCCCTGATCCCAACACCAACGCTCTATCCACTGCGCCACACGCCTCCATAAACAACACGGTGACGTAAACATCAATGTGACGTGGCGTAAACAACGTGACGTAAACAACAACGAGACGTCGGAGCTCCGTAAAAACAAAGCTGTCTCTGCCACCTGACGCTCTGTTTGATGCTCAGACTTCTGGAGGAATTCAACCGTTTTTGAGGAACAGAAATATTGATTTCTGATCACTTTAACATTTTACAGGGAAAATCTGCATTTTGTTTTGAGGGCGCAGCGCTCCTGTTACCTGGTGCAGACTAAACCCTGATTATATATATTACTAGGGATGCTCCGATCGCCAATTTTGGGGCCGATCGCCGGAATCAGTATCGGCCGATACCGATTTGATCGAGTGGGCGGAGCCTATGGGGATCTTTCATTTAAGGTGATGTTTAAAACTCAGTTAATGGGGCTCGTTCCCTGGCGCTTCCACAAACAACAACCAACATAATTATTACATTCTGCTTCACACACGTTGCATACCGATATATTACTGTCTTTTTCGGACACCTTAAAATACTGCCAGACCGGTGAAGCCATTTTGGCGAGCTTGTTTTGCCGCGTACGGAGAAAAGTGTCATGTCTTTTACGTCATGCGATCGGCTCTCCTGATCGGCATTTATAGAGAGCACCGATCGATCGGCAGAGAGTGAGTATTGGCCAATATCGATCGGCGGTCGATCGATCGGAGCATTGATGTTGAGGACTTTTTGTAATATATTGTATATTTTGACTTTGTTGTACCTCTAACAGATAATCCACTAGTTTAACTTTCAGAGATGCTTTATGTTCAAAGTGTATCCCATGTGTTCAGTCACTGAAGCTGGATATGGTAAAACATGGGATGAACTGCATGGTAAAGAAATCCCAGTGCCATAATGGTCCAGTCAGAAGTATTTGTGTGACAGTGAGTGACTGTAAGCGGATAATAACTGCAGATCTGTCTCTGTCTCGTCTGTTTGACTCACTGTCTCTCCGTCTCTGTCAATAGAGACATTGTTCCAGCTGTTCTGCGGCACCAGGCCTCAGAAACACATTCAAAGAGCCACGGCTGGAAATACTCAGTTTAATCACACGCCTTACAGACAGACTGCCCACTTTGTTTGTCTGTGACCTTTAACCCTTTGTTCTCAAAGTGGCGGAGAAGGTCAAGCTTCACGATCTGTGAGACAACAAGTCCCCGCGGACTGCAATCTGGAGGGACGTCTTTTAAAAACGTCTCCAGTGACGGTTGATGGGAAAATGAAATGTGGATCCATCACCTGCTTCTGAAGTTTCTCTATAGTCTCACAGAACATGGAAGGGACATGTTGACGTGCACAGATACTCTGCAGTGTGAACCCTGCGAGACACGCTGTCCCTTAAAAAACAGAATGCATGAGAGGTGGTTTGATTTTTAACTGCAACGGCCCGTCCACACGGCGGCGTGCGTTGAAGCTTCAACGCTTCTGCCCATTCACTTTGAATGGGGTGACATCACGCTTTGCCGAACTGCATTGTGGGCCGTCGCTTCGCGTTACTCGCTTCGAAAGTTGAGCAATGTTAAACTTTCTAAGCTTTGACGGAGGCGTCAGCCAATCAAATCATATGCCAGTACAAGCTCTAGCCAATCAAACCGCGTGCTTGTGTGTCCGGGGCGGGGGATTCATGTGATTGGCTGTTCGTCGAGTTTCAGACACGCCTGCCGGCAAGCTTCAACGCTCGCCGCCGTGTGGACGCTGCGTAAAACGTAATTCTGTCTTTCTTAGTGCACACATGCTCCTCTCTCCAGCCACTCTTCACCTCATGCTCCTCTCTCCAGCCACTCTTCACCTCATGCTCCTCTCTCCAGCCACTCTTCACCTCATGCTCCTCTCTCCAGCCACTCTTCACCTCATGCTTCTCTCTCCAGCCACTCTTCACCTCATGCTTCTCTCTCCA
>NW_011359144.1:0-3698 GCF_000735185.1 Notothenia coriiceps
GTGTGTGTGTGTGTGTGTGTGTGTGTGTGTGTGTGTGTGTGTGTGTGTGTGTGTGTGTGTGTGTGTGTGTGTGATCTGAGATTACTGGTGGTTTATCTGTACAATTGTCCCGATACGTCAGGTTTGTGCACAGGTGTGACCCGTCGTCCTCCTGCAGTGATAACTTGCTCAAGGCCGTGACTTTGAACAAGGTTACCTCGAAAAGATTTCATCCATCATGACATGTGCTGTACTACAGACACAGACACACACACACAGACAGACAGACACACACACACACACACACACACACACACACACACACACACACACACACACACACACACACACACACACACACACACACACACACACACACACACACTTTTACTGTAATATATTATTCCACATTCGTTTTTGAAGTGACTGTTATTTTGTGTTTTTTGACTGTTATGCCTTTCTTTATGCCTCCTAATGTGTGCATTGTAGATACAGTATGAGTCTATGTTGATTATGAATGTGTGTGTATATATATAAGTGGGTGTAGAGTAGAGCTGAACGATTAATCAATTTTAAATAGAAATCGCGATTCGAAATGATGCGATTATCAAATGTTTTTTAACCTTTTTATTTTTTTATTTGTAAGTTTAGTTCTTTCACTCGTAGCTCAGGCTGCGGGGGTGCTAGAGATGGGAGCATGTTGATGCGACCTTCCTAGCCGGAGATATGGCCGCATTTTACAATAAACTTCCGTTGGGTAGCTTAAAAACAAATATCGCAAATCCGATCGCAATATTTGTCAGAAAAATTGCAGTGTAGACGTGTGTATGTATATTTATATCTTTTTTTGTATTTTTTTTAATTCTCGTGATTTCGATCTCTTTGTCTCTGTACACACAAACTGAACGATTGTCAATAAAGTTAACTTTGACTTTCATCTTCCAAAGTGAAAGAGGAAATGGCAAGAAAGGCCTGTAAGTGGGATTCAAAGCTTTAAATGTCTCTTTTAAACCTTCAATGTTCCCACAGGTGATGAATGTCCCTCGTGTTCGGGCCCTCATCGTTAACAGACTGAGGCTGTTTGATTTCATTGAAGTGACAGGACAGCTGAATGCTGAGCGCCTCACTCCTCACACAGCATCATAAACTCGCTCTGCGTTTGATACAAAGCTCTGCCTCGGTACAGCAGAGTCCCTGAAGCTCCCTGCAAATGATCTGGAACGCTGCAGGAATGTTTTGGTGTTCTCCACGAGTTTTCCCACAGCTAAATATGGCCGACGGACGAAAGAAGCCCATATATTAGCGTTAACCCGAAACCCAAAGTTATTATTTAATTAAACCTGAGCCAGAAGGATGTTACACATTTAATATCATATTCAAATGAAATGAATATACAACAAATCATCCTATTTTGTAAAATTATTATTAAAAGTATTTCATTCAAATTGAGTAAAATACAGAAGCATAAAAATAGAGTCATTTGATCTCTTATGGAGCCTTTTAGTTTTCTTTGTAAGAGTGGTCAAACTCTTAATATGGGACGAGATAATTCCTGGGTTTAAAGAAAACACTGTCTATTTAATAATTAAAAAAAACAAATGTGTCTTGGATGAAGGTTTGAATGATGATGGTAAACATAATTGCAGCGGTTTAAAAGGTTAACATGTTGTAATAATAAAGTTGTTTAGAGAAAGGTATGAAAACATGTTCATTAACGTGCTGTTTGTTCAAAGTACAGGAATGTTTTCACTGCTCTCCTTCGCTGGAACAGAAAGCTGTTTGCATAGCGTCGGCTCTCTACTTCAAAGGGATGGGGAGCTAATTCCCTAACATGCAAATGTGATAATCTGAGCATCAACACACACACACACACACACACACACACACACACACACACACACACACACACACACACACACACACACACACACACACACACACCACAGACATCAACAGACATCTTGTCCTGGTGTAGCTTCCCTGCGTGTTGACAGCAGAAAACAGATTCAGTGTGTGTCTGTGTGTGTGTGTGTGTGTGTGTGTGTGTGTGTGTGTGTGTGTGTGTGTGTGTGTGTGTGTGTGTGTGTGTGTGTGTGTGTGTGTGTGAGCGTCTCACCTCCACCTTCATGGCGGCGTTGCTCTGCAGCTCGTTGGGCACGGTGCAGCGCAGAGTGTTCCCCGTCAGGATCAGACTCTCACAGCTGTGGTTGGACACCGTCAGCACCTGGCACTTCATTGCCTCCCGGTCCATGTGGGCACCCTGTGGGAGGAGGGGGAGGAGAGAGAGGAGAGAGAGGAGAGGGGGAGGAGGGGGAGAGGAAAAGAGTAAGACATTGGGTCAACATTTGCAAAAGTATTGAGGTTGTCAAAATGACCACAGAAAAGCTCAAATGTCTGTTCATCCAGACAGTAGATGGAAACACCTAATGGTTTCCTTTCTACGGTAGGGGGGCAACAGAATGCATGTAAGGGGGGAGGGGGAGGAAAGAGGGTGAGATGGAAGGAGAAAGGGAGATACAGCAATCGTCAAATATTGTCAAAATTACAAGAGACTGTTACAAAATGTCAGAGCATCCAGACAGTAGATGGAAACAAATGGTTTCATTTCTGAGGTAGCCGTGGCAACAGAATATACACAAATGCTAAATAACAGGAACATTTAAAAGCTCATTGCATGCCAGCAGATATTGGACTGAGTCATTGTAGAAGTAGTTTTCAAGTTTTTATACTCGAGTCCAAATCAAGACAAGGCAAGAAAGTCCAGATTTAAGTCTAAAACAATGTATATTAGGTCTTAAAAGAGTGAAATCAAGTCTATGTTGTTGTTGTTGCTGACCACTGTTGAGTGTATAAGCAACACAAAGTCTCCTTTGTGTCGTTGTTTCCACGTAGCGTTAGTTCTTCATGGTTCTCTCCTTCAATGTCATCGGAGGTTGTCTGTCTGTCAACTCGCTGGAAATGAGAAGCGTTATCTTTAGATGATTTAGGAAATTAAGAGGAATTCATTTATCCGAGGCACACGTTATAATATTTGGGATGAAGTATTTCAAAGTCAAAAGGCTTAAGGAAACCAGTCATTGTTTTTAAAGTTTGAATCAAGTATCTTTTGTCAAGTTTAAAGTCACCAAATCTGTGACTTGAGAGGACACTCGAGCCCTGCCTGGAGGTTTTAGAGGGACCTTATTCATCATACTAAAGTCCCAAGGTCTCTATAACGTGTAACTGTGCCTGCATGGAGCTCAGACTGAGGCTTTGACCCTGATGCCCAGTAACTCACTATATATGGACATACTGTACACGGTCTGTTGCATGAAGTCTAAAGTGGAAGATGCAGACTGCTGGGTGGAGGCTGCTTTAATAAAATCCATCCCAGAGCACATTAATGATTTCTTTGCAGGTCTGTTACATTCACACTCTGTGTTGTTTTTACTGTCTTAAGCCATATTTTAGTAACATTTTTCTGTTTACTATCCTGGCTCCAAAATAATGGGACAAACTCTCCATGGGCGGTTCAACGTTTACACATCTTCTGTCCTTTGTTTACTTTCTAAACATAGTGACATGACTATGTAACAGTCCCGCTTCTATTGGCTAGCGCTCCAACACATTGTACGTGATAGGCTAAGGGGCGGGACATCTCTAAGTGGTTGACCAATCACAACAGAGCCGGCCAGCTAACCAATCAGAGCAGACTGGGCTCTGGTTTCAGACAGAGTGAA
>NW_011359145.1:0-2226 GCF_000735185.1 Notothenia coriiceps
CTTCTTACATGTTGAACCCAAATACCTGTACTTTCTACTTCTTACATGTTGAACTCAAATACCTGTACTTTCTACTTCTTACATGTTGAACCCAAATACCTGTACTTTCTACTTCTTACATGTTGAACACAAATACCTGTACTTTCTACTTCTCTCATTTTCCAAACAGGCTGGTTCCTTTAGTCTGAATGTGTGTTTGGTGGCGTGATCATTATTATTTAGAGTCATTGCGTGCCTATTGATTTGAACACGATCCATGTATCCATCATTTCCTGGTCTTCTCTAAAGAAGAGGGACCAATGAAAACGTTGTCATGTTGCCGTTGGTCACCATGGAAACATTCATTAGCTAACAATGACATTATTGTTCTATTAATATAAAGGGAGGTCAGGTACTCTTTAAAACAGCTGCTAGTTATGGGTACTTTTTACTGAAGTACATTTCAAAGCCTCTTTACTTTGACTTGAGTAAAGAAGTTTAGTCAGTACTTCTACTTTCACCAGAGTATTTTTAAACATGAGTATCTGTACTTCTACTTGAGTAAAGGATGTGTGTACTTCTACTTGAGTAAAGGAAGTGTGTACTTTTGCCCTCTCTGTACCTGAGTGGTGGTGGTGGTGAATCTCTTTGTGGTGGTTCTTCTGGTGGTGGTGGTGGGTTTGGTGGTTGTTGTTGTTGTTGCTTTGGTCGTGGTGGTGGTTGTTGCTCTCTTGGTGGTGGTGGGCCGAGTTGTAGTTGTGGTGGTTGGTCGTGTGGTGGTTGTTGATGTTGTTGTTGTGGCAGCTGTGGTTGTTGTTGTTGTTTGGGGCTTTCTTGGGATCTTCTTGTGTGGTAATCTTTGTACTGGTGTATCTACTTGTCCTGATAAAAAGGCAGATAACAGATGAATAGTTTTATTAATATCAGCAAAATGAATACAAAATAAATAAACAAGTGAATACCAATATACGTAAATACAATAAAATCAATAATGAAATACAGTATGTACGGAAAAACTATGGAGATCTCCACCTTTTATTTTTTTTGTATCATACTAGGGCTTGTGGCCGCATTAAAAGAGGTATTTAAAGACTTCACCTCGGACTCTGAGACACTGGGATGGATGTTTTGAACCATTTTAGTTTTATATAGATTAAAGAATGGTTAGTTGCATTCTCTCCACATCCCCCCCCCCTCACCTGTGAGCGTGCCCTCCTCCACCTGACCCTCCACTCCTGCAGCTTTGCATTTCTGCACGAATCCTTTCTGTCTGAGCTTCTCGTTCTTCCTCGCGGGCGCCTGGTCGATCGCCTCGTACATCGCCTCCAGCCTCACTGGGTACGGGTACCTCTCCTCCACCTGCAGCGTCTTCTTCAGCAGCACCATCCCAAACTTACCTGCAGGAAAAACAAAAAAACACTCATCACATGTCAGGTATTCTGTCATGTTTCTACCCAGGTGAGAGGCTCAGCATGTTGCCCCAAAATAGCACATTTTCAGACATGATTTATTACATTTATTTTGAAAAATGGGAACTTAAAGGTCCCCTATTATACTGTTTTTTATCATTGTATTACAGCTCTCAGATATATACAGAACCTGTCTCTGAAGTGTTTGGCTCCAAACACCAAACAGATCATTGCAGCATTACCCATAATCCCCTCTGTTTCAGCCCTGTCTCCAAAGTGCTGATTCTCTGTCTGTTACTTTAGATGAAAATAAGGAGCCCCTCCCCACGCCCCTCTGAGAGACATTTGGTTACAAAGAACTCAATGGAGCTCTAGGAGGAGATTCAGGTGATTAAGGTGATAAGGGGGGGGGGTTACCTTGGTTGCTGATTGGCTAATGGTTACTCAAGACAACACATCGTTATGACATCATAAAGTGTCCAAAATCTGATCAGCTCATTTTCAGACAGGTTTTTATAGAAATGGATCGACAAAAAGAGAGAGAATCTTTGTTCCTGAAACTTTCAGAGTCTCTTTCCACAGAGGGGACACATGTTGATGTAGAAGAGACATGGAGAAGAGGGGACACATGCTGATGTAGAAGAGACATGAAGAAGAGGGGACACATGTTGATGTAGAAGAGACATGAAGAAGAGGGGACACATGTTGATGTAGAAGAGACATGGAGAAGAGGGGACACATGTTGATGTAGAAGAGACATGAAGAAGAGGGGACACATGTTGATGTGGAAGAGACATGAAGAAGAGGGGACACACGTTTAAAGTGTCAGTCCTTAACT
>NW_011359146.1:0-3180 GCF_000735185.1 Notothenia coriiceps
ACGCTTAATAACCTTCATTACATGTGAGAGAAAGAACATAAGAAAGTTTGACAAAGATGAGGCTGTTAAACGGGCAGCGGATCCGCTGTGTGTAGAAAGAGAGAGAGAGACGCTGAGCTGCAACCGTGCAGCGATCAGCTGATACGGAGCATAGAGAGAAAGCTCTGCGGTCCGCGGGGCACGGTCTCGCCTCCTGTCCTCACAACTCTTATCAATCCCGGGACCGGACAATTGTTATTTGTTCCTCCTCAGAACCGAGTTTTGCTTCCCAACCCTGCCACTGTGCTACACTTCCCGCCCCTCCCCCGTCTAACTGGACAGAAAGCGGCGAGATGCATTTCCTTAGGAATCGACAAGCAGAACCGAAACTAACATTTATAAACGAACAATTGTGGACACGTACAATTTGCGAATGAGTTCTGCCTTTTGTAAACTGAATTTATCAATAATTTGTCAATAAATCAGGGCGAAAAACGTCACTTGTCCACCGGACAAGTCAATTGAAAGATCTACTTGTCCGATATTGTAAATAACACGTCCCGGACGGTGGGACGTGTACTTTTTCGCACACTGAACGCTGTGTGTATTTATCGCTAAGCTAGCGGCTAAGCTAGCTGGACGCTACGGTTCAGGTATCCGTCCTCTGAGGCATTTATGGCGGACAGATTGAGGATGATGTCCCACTCCTGTGTGTGTGTGTGTAACAGAGCTCAGATGAGAGGGCTCTGATTACAGTTTTAATCTTCTGTCAGAGAATAACTGAAAAAGTATGCAGTAAAATAACTTCATAGTATCCTACTTGTGGTAGAAGTCCAACTAGTAATGAGTCCAACAGTAAAGTACTTCATTGTATTTGTGGTAGTTGTCTAACTTTAATACATTTTACCAGCTAAAAACCGGTAATTACCGGCTAACGGAAACCCTGGTATGTATATTGGAAACATCACGAAAATAAAGTTGGCACTTACACACTCACATAAGTGCAATAAAGCTAACATATTTACACATACCCACTGAAGAGAATCTGAAATCGGACCCCTCAGTGTTCGTGAAAAGTGGTATTACCAGTCCAGTCCTGATCCAGTGCAGGTTGTATCAAAGAATAAAATGTCCTCGTCTCAGCTTGACAAACTCCCTATCAGACTGTACATATCAAGGTCCAATGTCCTGTCAGAACATGTCGGGGTATTCCCTCCGGAGGAACCGCTCTGCCGCATCAACCGAATCGAACGCCTATGTCGCCGCGCTGCAGGTATCCACTTTCAGGGTCGCAGGATAAAACATCCCGTGTCTCACGTCTGCCTGGCGGCGTCGTCTCTTTGGCACGTTGTAGGCCATCCGTTTCTTATGCAGTGTGGGAGATCGGGAAACAACATTATTTTGGAGTTGCCATACGTAAGCAAGTTCTCTTTTCTTCCGCGCAGCCTCCAGTATGCGGACAGTATCCCTGTAGCAGAGAAACTTGATAACAAAAGCCCTTGGCATACCACTCTCCTGCGGCTTCCTCCGAAGCGTGCAATGCGCCCTCTCTATCTCCGGAGTATCCGGGAGATCCAATATCGATGGTAGCCATTCCTCTAAAAACGCAACAGCGTCTTTACCTTCAACTCCTTCAGGAAATCCATCCACCGTCAAATGTTTCCTTCTCTGGCGATTCTCCTGGTTGTCAAGCTGCGCCCTGAGTTGAGCCTCCGCCCGGGTGTGGTTTTCGGCCAACTCGTCGTAGTCTTGGTGCAGGCTGGCAAGCGACTGTTGTAGCTCGGTGCATGTTTGTTCCAGTTGGGTCACCCTGTCTGTGTTACGGGGGGGTTCTCATTATTTGACCTTAAGGGCTTTAGTGTATAAGAGGCCTTAAAGTAACTGCTCCATTATCTGTATCAAATGCACACAATACAAATAAATTGATTTAGGCTACATCTTAAGTTATTAATATATACACAACATCTTTTTTTACAAATATCCGACCTTCAAATTGCTATTTTAAATCAATATTGCTCTGCACACTTGCTAAAGATTATTTGTGTGGAAATCTCAGTTCATTTGTAGGGCTGCACGAGTACAGATGTAGCACTTCATTTCAGACTCCAGCTTACAGCTTCCTGCCTACGACCTGCCTAAGACCAGTATAGAGTAGTTAAGCCCTCCCACTATTTTCCAAGAGGGCGTTGCCAGATTTTCAATTTCAGGTTTTAACCAGGAGATGGCGCTTCATTCACAAATACAGAAAGACAAGTTTCATGGACTTTCAGTTGTGTTTTGAAGAGCATTTGAACACATCAATATTTTAGATCAACTAACGTATATCTAATCTTGTTATTCAATAATATATAGTCTTTATATATTAAATAATCATAATAATAATGTAAATGTTTACATTACACTTCTTTATTTGTTATGCTCATACTTTTACCTTTAAAATCGTTTGCTTTAATATGCAGTATATTTTTTGTATATTGTGTGTGCTCCTGCTCCCTTTCGGACACATACTGTATGATTTATTATTATTATTAATATGAAGATATTATTAAGATAAGATAAGATGTTACTTTATTGATTGAACATTTTAGTTTAGAATGTGCTGTCCAACGGTAATTCAGAAGGCTCACAGGTCACATTCCGACCATTATTTAAAACAATAGGTGCTTTCACACCTTCTACGGTTTGATTTGTATAGAGGGAGCTCTGTGGCCAGTGTTCAAATTACCCATTTGCTTTCGGGGGAGCCCTATTATTCAGTGCACATCCTGCTACTAAATATATCACACGCACGCTCTGTTGACTGGCGCAGCAGCAGTTGAGTAAAGTTGGAACGATATTGGCAGATTCAGATTTCACGGATCAATAACTCATGAACAAAACGTTATTCAGACACAAATGACGTCTCCTAAGTACCGTGGTAAGGTTGACAACGAACTACATTTTTATCAAAAAAAGCCAATACGTGCTGTCCTCCAAACTGGAAACATTACATTGGTCTCTATCCGCAGCCGGAGAAGAAATGAGTGCTCAGGGACCGTCTGCAAAGTGCAACTCCGAAAAAAGAGAATACAATAATATTCAATCACTTCATTATTATACAGCTTATTACTACCAAACTCACTACACACATCAATAGTCTCCTGTTGGTCAGACTACAGCAGAGAGTTTGGAAGAATGTGCTTTTGAATAATTTTCGTGAAT
>NW_011359147.1:0-1671 GCF_000735185.1 Notothenia coriiceps
TAAAAACATCAAGAACAAAAGGTCCGACAGTGGGGAATACCTCTTTAAAAAATCGAGGAGGGACAGAGTCGATTAGAGAACCAGAGGGCTTTATAAAGTTAATCATACACATCAAAATAATGAATTTACAGCACAATTCCAACATTGATGAGTAAATGTAAAATAATTAGTGTTAGTTATCATCATTCCTAAAGTGTCCTCTGATTGTGCCTTGTGGTGGAGTTATTTCTGTAGGTGTTCATCATCGGTGAACACTAGAGTTGAGTTACAGAGAGCAGCTGTGAGGATTTGGTCAGGTTCTCGAGTTGGGCTTCATTATCCTTTTAGTTTTGGTAGATGTTGCTGCTTTAATTCTTTTTATTTTTTCAATCACTCCAGAAAAATGAACAGAATAGAAAACCTACATTGAGACTCTACATGTCAAGATTTATACAGAGTGTGTGTTCTCCTTAGGTGGCTCCATGCTCATTTCAGCTGGCTGCACCTTCCTGCTGTTCCTGAGCTTCAGCCAATCAGCGATCATCGCCCTGCAGTGTCTGTTCTGCGGCGTCAGTGTTGCGGCATGGAACGGCATCCAGGTGGTGACGGTGGAGCTGTTCCCCACTTCCAAGAGGTACCACACTCTGTTGTTGTGTACAATGTGTATGTCAGATGTGTTGGGAAAGGTACTCAGATCCTTCACTTCGGTAAAAGTACAAATACGATGGTGGTAAAGTACTCCATTACAAGTGAAACTCCTAATAAAAAAATGTGATTGTAAAAGTACCAATTAAAATGTCCTTACAAAAAGTAAAACTACTCATTCTGCACAATGTCCCATTTCAGAATAATATAAAGTAAAGAAGCATTACTGTATATCAGCCACATGTAGAGTACTTCAAGTACTTGTTGCAGAAAAGATCTTTTCACAGTTTTATACTATTATATTTATTATGTTATCCTATATTATACATAAGAGAATGTTAGTATTGTAATTTGTCAATGTGGAGCAATTTAGATACTTGAAATACTGTCTAGATTAGCAGTACAATACTGCATTATACCATATCTGCATGTGTATTTATTAGGGCCGGGACTTTAACGCGTTAATTAAGATTAATTAATTACACAAAAATTAACGCGTTAAAAAAATTAACGCATTTTAATCGCACTTATTTTTGCACCGCGGAACGTTTCTCACTGGATGAGTTTCAGGGGTACCGATTATACTGGAGCACCAACTAACGTTCATTACTTCAGACAACAACAAACCACAGTGAACAATAGTCAAACGTGAACGAAGAAGCTGATGAGACCGCTTTGGTTGGCCCCGTGGATGGGACATTTTGTTTTAAAAAACGGACGGAGGGAAGAGTCGATAAGAGCACAGTTGTTTGCAAATTATGCAAAAAGGAATTCGCATATCACCGCAGCACATCAAGCCTCAAGTATCACCTCAATGCAAAACATATAGCGGCTAGCGTAGAAGCTAGCGTGGACGTTAGCCCGACTCGGAATACAAGGACCCACACCCAATTCGCGTTGATCAAACAGTGGCCTATGCAACAGAGAGATTTTATTTTTCATCAGGATATTGAAAGAATATTATTTTATTTTAAATGGTACACTTTATGTTGAACTATTTATTATGTTGTTGGTGCAACTGGCACTTTATGTTGAACTGTTTATTGT
>NW_011359148.1:0-1521 GCF_000735185.1 Notothenia coriiceps
CACACACACACACACACACACACACACACACACACACACACACACACACACACACACACACACACACACACACACACACACACACACACACACACACACACACCTCACTTTATGTACCAGATTCAAAACATTCAAAACACCATAACTCTATATCTGCAGGTTCTCAATGCTCTTGTAGTCCATGGGTGTCTGCTCTTCAGGAAGTACAATCCACCAATTGCGAGTGGTTTCTATCCCCAGCCCTTGGGCAAGTTATTTATCCACATTGCTCGATAGCTAACGTTGCGTGAGGGTGTGTGCAGTGTCTGCCTGAGCATGGGACAAATGAGGCTTTACGGTATACTTTTGGTACTCTTACACCGCTCAGGCCAAAGCAAGTTCATGCAGTTAAATGAACTTTAGGCCAGATGATACAGAGGTTGATAAGAGGAAGCGTGCTAACGTTATCTAACTGATCATTTATCATGTGTCTCCATCGTTCAGTTCTTGTTCAACTACCGGCAGAACTAGTTAAGTCTACAGGCAGGTTTCCTTTGTTGTCAAGCATTTACTTTACATTACATTTAACAGCCACACGCCTCACTTCTGGTTAAAAAATACAGCTGCTTGCTCTCTGTTTCACAACATGCAACAAAAAATAAAATACAGAAAGATACTAAAACATTTATGACTACCAATGACTGTACTTACAATGTCCAGAAGAGACTTGAATCAATGTATCTGATGAAAAATAGTGTGACTGTTTAAGTGTATCCTTGATCCTATCATGGGTATGTCTGTATACAAAGAAACTAGAAAAATAGACACTGCATTCATCGTTTTCCATATAATGTCCAATAGCTGGGTGATACAACCTAAAATACTGTATAAACTGACATTGATAGTGATGCATTTTCAGGTGTTGTCATTATCTCATAGTTAAGATACACAGAGGTGTTTTGACATTTTCTCAAATGTCTCTAGACGCTTCTCCAGGATTCTCATAATAAGCACAACTGGGGATTAACATTCAAGCTTTCCCATCTGGCTTTTCTCTGATTAACACCCAGTGGTTGGTCATATCTATACAAGAGGCTGTTTCATTCATATTTTTGTAGGAAGACCCAGGAGTAAGCAAAGCAATTTCAATGGGATTTGATTTTGGAATATTGCAGAAAATACACTGTGGCAAAGAAATGTTTACAATACTTATACATTTTCTTTAGCAGGATCATCTGCAAATGATCTATAAGCTAAAGGTGGCTAATGTTGGGCTATAAAGGAACTACAGCACGGTCACATGACTTCACGTCACCACCGCTAAGCTAAAGGTGGCTAATGTTGGGCTATAAAGGAACTACAGCACGGTCACATGACTTCACGTCACCACCGCTAAGCTAAAGGTGGCTAATGTTGGGCTATAAAGGAACTACAGCACGGTCACATGACTTCACGTCACCACCGCTAAGCTAAAGGTGGCTAATGTTGGGCTATAAAGGAACTACAGCACGGTCACATGACTTCACGTCACCACCGATAAGC
>NW_011359149.1:0-5142 GCF_000735185.1 Notothenia coriiceps
AGTATTGGACTACAAGATAGATGCAAGCCTGTACAGGTAGAGTTATTTAAAGCATAAATTAGTCGGTTGGGTTCTGGAGGTGTGGTTACAGCATTGTGCTTGGTTGGCGTGGCCTGGGCCTGGTGGTGGGGCCCAATGTGATATCTTTTCATGGGGCCCAAAATCCCTGGCGGCGCCCCTGCACATACACACACACACATCATGCACCTTTGTGACCGCACCTTTCCTTCATACAACGAGTAATAGGGGGAATAATCGGGCCGTTCGATGTGTGTGTGTGAAACGTAGCAGTCTGCAGTGGGGAACACAGTGAAGGCGGTGTGTACGCGCTGGTGCTGCACTTCTCACTTCTAATGCTGCAGCCATTTCATGAAGTGAAGGAGCTTTTACAAATAAAAAAAATAGCTCTACAAACCTGGCTGCAATGTCCTTAAAATGAAGTCCGAGTTCGAAATATATCTCAAATAATGTATGCACTGCCATTTCCCCACATAAACATAACAGTCTGCGATTAAACGGTTGTCTCCTGTGTGCTCCACTTCCTATTGGCGCACCGGTAACTTTCTCTGTGCACGAGAGGCTGAGACCTTATGCTAACCCATTTTGATTTATTTTGTATGTTTTGGATGAAATAATATGACTGGTATAGGTGCGAAAATTATTATTATATATTTCTTTGATAAAATATTTTAAAATATTTATAATTCTGCAAATATTACGATAAACTCACGGCTATTTCGCGGCCCGGCAGTAACACCGGGGGTTGGGAACCCCTGCCCTAGGGGGCTCCGTAGGCGGCTCTGTAACAAACTCACTTTTTTGACATAGAATTTTTTTTTTAAGATTGACAAACATCATATTTGTAATTCATGGCACAATTCAAACGGGATCGAAAGATAAGTTTTCTCTCGCCATTGACTTGACATAATTTTTCTGAAATTAGGTCCCATGAGGTCCACCGGAAAGGGAGGGACTTCGCCTCTAACATCACCCATTTTATACCAGAGAAACTTTCATAACAGTGTTGTGATGCCAAACAGCGGGCAGCACTGCAGCGGTCGGTAAATGCTGCTGAAACACATTAATAAACAATGAACCACGGCACTCTGGAGAAAGGTATAAGGGTTGAGAAGTAATTATTTTATTTAATCTGGCTTCGTATAATTAAAAGCAACACGATCATCGACCCGACGCCGTTGGGGGAGAAAATCAGCGACGTAAACGGTGACGTCATGACGTAGCAGCGGCAGCACCAGTCGAGCTCTGGGCGGTGTGAAAAGAAAAAGGAAAAAACCGGTTACGAACCAGAAAAGCGCAAGCACGGAGCTAGAACGGGAACCGCATTGGTGTGAAAGGGGCATTTATGTGCAGTGGTTCAGCAGTTACCTGGGTCACCTTTAAGGGATTTGTTCCTATACTGTCCTCTGTCAGCAGGAAAGACAGCAGATAAATGGATTAAGTTACAAAACCAATAGCCAATCACTTAGGCCAATGGAGTAAAGCCAAGAGCTTTCACTTGGTTGTGGATGAGGCTGAATAATAATGTGTGTGTATGTGAGTGTCATCATTTGGGTAGATGGGACTTTTGAACAGCACGCTCTATGTACAGCATACTTAAGGACATCCTCTCTCCGGAGAACATTATGAAATCCATCAAGAATGAATTATGTAGTGATTTAGCCTCTTCTGCTCCAACTGCCTACTTCTAATAAATGACGGCAAGCTAATGAGGACAAATGATAATGGGGCTATAGACGCAGTACAGAAAGCTACAAGACTCATGGTTATTACTCTGCTCAGATACATTGTAATGCTGCTTCTGTCTCTGCTTCATTGCCCACATGTCCTTCACTGTCGACAATGAAAAGGTGAATCTTTGTGAAGCTGTACCAAGGACGTCTAGCGGAGGCACATTGCAGGTTTGACAGCAACCTCAATGACCCGCAGTTAGTAGCTTGTAACTTCAATCATATTCTGCGGTAACAATATTTTTTATGGAGGATTAAGTCATCCTATTTTATAGTGTGTTGGTTGTCGTTAATGTAATCTCCTGCGCTCTCATTACGATGAAAAAGTGGCTGTAAAGACTGAATGATCTGCTCGCAAGCAATTTAATTAATTGACTACAGATTCATCAATCAATCGTACTCTAAATTAGAACAAGGTGCTATTTCAGGTGTAGGTTGATTGTTAGAGTTGTCCTTGTCTTAAGGATATAGAAATAGCACAGTCAAGACAACAGAATAAGCAGAGTTAAAGTAGCCTATTCAGATCTTGTACTTAAGTAAAAGTAGAAATACCAAAGCGTTGGACAACCCAGTCTCACGGCATTTCGTGTATATAGTCACAACATTTAATCTATTGATTCGTGTTCACCAACACGATCCCCTTTTTTTTCGTGTCACACAGAACGATTTTAAAAGCAATGTATTTCTATTGGTAGTATGTTTCGTTCCTGCACCACATGTGTTTGTCCAGTCGGGTCTTGGAAGACCGGAAGCTGTGTGGTTCATAACAAATTTTTCTTACTCAATATCAAGCCACGATTATTGATTTTATTTTGAATCGTACAATGTCGGACTTTTTTTTCCGTCCGTGAGGAAAATAAATGGGGCTCAGTATACTGAAATATGTATTTTTTAATATTTGTACCTTCTAATTTGTTATTATTTTCTAAATAACACACTGTTATTTACTCAACAATAACACACAATTATCCTTGTTTTAATTTATTTGTTTAATTCTATAATCTCTGGCTTTTTTGCCATCCGTCAGGAACTACATTTCAAAATAAAGTCACCGGAAACAGACATAGGCGATACACACCCACTGAACTGATTACCCAAGATCCTCAGCTATGATTGAAGCTCGGTGATTGGATGTTTTAGCCGCAATGCACTTTTGGACATGGTGTTAATTATTTATTATGTATATTATTATTTTAATGTTATTCTAAAAACCACTGCAGCTAAGCAAAGAACAGTTTGTTAGTAGAAAAAAGGAAATATGGTGCTTAAAAGATTGTAAGATTGGTAGATGATTGAAGCCTCATATTAGGAGGAACAATCTATTAACCGACACATTTTGTATCTCCATATGGGAAAGTGATCGTTGTTTTGACATAAACTCCAAAACCTTTTATTCAAACACTAAATTAGGGACAAGCTGGTAGGACACCTGCAACGCAGACAAATGAACTCCCTGCTCTGTCCTTGGACGTCTGTGAATGACCAACAAATAACATGAAAATCTGCCCTGCCTGTCCAAAACATCTTCTCCTTCTTTGATGTTGTGAAGTCATCAATATCCCTTATATCCCATGAACGCACGCTAACATACCCAGCTCTCTTTTTCTTTTTCAGACTGTCCATCACACCCCGGGGAATTGGCCGTGGATGGAGGACTCTTGGCAACAGGTCAGAGGTCACGCATGGGGGCCATTTCTGCTGCTTATACACACCCCACAAACACATGACTTACAGCAACTAAGGATAACTTCAACTTGCAAAGAAAGAGTTAAAAGATCATAATTAATATCAATGTTTGTGTAAACCCTTTTGAAATTATACAAAGGAAATGTGGGAAGAAATAAGAGATAAACTTGACTCTCGCCAAAGGTGTTGGTTGAAATTCTACGAGATGAGAAGGATTACCTGGCTATATTTAGCCCTTACCTGCAAGGGCAGAAGGTGATAGTGGTTGTAGAAAAGCATGATAATACTATTACCATCCCATCTCATCCCTGGCAGTCACATGATCAGCAGCAAAGAGTTGTATTTCCTGCTCCAAGGGAACAGTTAGGATTTTCTTGGTGGTGCTGGGAAGGAATGACACCATCCTTTTAAGCATAAATTATTCATTTATGAGACAAGCAATGTCCTTATAAAAAGCTAATTTATCAGAGTTTTATTGTGAATCCTCGTGAAAACAAATATTTAGCATTTCCTCAGTGGCACATATCAACCTGACTTGGACCCAGAAGCACACACAGTCAGTTAGATCACTGAATCACCTGTTTTAGATTTGCGGCAGCTCGGTCCGAGGCCGGGCTCATAATGTAACATTAACTCTCCTTCCTGTTCCATATGAAAATTTAAGCATAATCCCAGAAGGGCAGTAAAAAATAGTGTGCCGGCCAAATGCAGCTCCTGGTCACACACATGGCAGTGGCAGATCGTTTACCCCCGAAAAACCACCACAGTGAGGTAAAGTCCTTGGTTTAAACAGTTCCTTTTTACAAGCTCCGGCTGCTCCTCTGGTGACCTGAGCAGGACAGTGTGGCAGATACATATAACATGCAGGGTGGTTAGGCCATCACTGGTGGTTTCCACCTTAGCGCTCAAGGAATAGTTCACCATTTTAAGAAATAAGCTTTCTTTTCAAGAGTTGAGAGTGGAAAGTTGGTACTACTCTCTTTTCCTTTAAATATGCAACAACAACAACAACAACAACAACAACCAAGAGATGGTTAGCTTAGATTAGCATGAAGACTGCGAACAGAAGGGAAACAGCTAACTTATTACAAAGTGAAAAAAGATCTTTACCGCTAAAGCTCAGTAATAAACCCAAATAGTTCCACATGTAACCCCCTATAAAATCACAACTTTTTATTTTAACACTTCAGTTTTTGTATGGGTTATTGTAATTACATATAATGTGTTAATTAGTAAGCTTATGAGGTGCTTTTATTACTTTTGATGACAGCCAGGCTAGCCGTTTGCTCCCATATTCAGACTTTATGCTAAGACAAACCAGACACGATGGTGTTATTGGTCTTCTTATTTAAAACACAGCAGCGGAGAACCATGCATCACCGGCTGGCTTCAGACGAGGCCGGCTAGCAAAACAGCTAGCGCTGCCCAGTGTTTCCCCTAGGATGGAGTCATAGCAGCGGTGCTAAGGCACGTGTGGCCAGCATAATGTGAGAGCGGAGCGCGTGGAATTGTTTAGTGTGTGCACGTGCGAAGTACGCCCCGCCAATTGTTTCTATGTGTTTGCTAGCACAAGAAAGGCTCTTGAGGCCTAGTACCTAGCCAATTTGCTGCCCTAGGCGAGATTTTATAAAGAATAAATGAAAAATCTACAAAAGACAAATACACTACAAAAACAGAACTTATTGACATAGGTAATATACGTAAAAAT
>NW_011359150.1:0-2124 GCF_000735185.1 Notothenia coriiceps
ATAAGGTGTATGTGTGTGTGTGTGTGTGTGTGTGTGTGTGCGTGTGTGTGTGTGTGTTGAATATCATCAGGAAGTGTGTTTAGCAGGTTAAATGCAAAGTGGACTTCATCATATTTTATGTTTCATGCAAGTGTACATGAAGAATGTTTATGCATGACTTAGTAAACCGAGCCGATATGCAGCGGTGATGCATGCTTGTGTTTCTGTGTTTAAAACGTATTGTAAGCATGCCTGGAAGCCTGTTTAGTGTTCAAGGGTTCAACATATGTTCAGTATCTGCTCTTTTGTGTGCTGTTGAGAAGTTTTTGAGTTGACAGCCGTCCTTAAAGGAGCATGAACAACACTGATGTTTGGATATTGCTCCAGACGTCACTCAATCAAAGTCCTTTACTACAACTCCCTTGTTTACACGACCCTACATTTGTCTTGACAACGTAAACATCTGCATTGGAAATACCCTAAATGGTTAATAAACTTTCCTGTGTTTACTGTAAGTCTACTTCAAATACAGTTCTACCAACTTCTTTGTCCCCAGATTTTGACATTTTTCATCTGTTGGCGTTGATATCAGAGGCGACTGGAACAAAGGAAATTGCTGAAACAAGAAAACAAGAAAAAAAGTTTGCTTTGACGCGGCTTCCAGCGGGGCAACAGCACTTTTCAACAGATGCTCTTTGAATTATAAAAACATGGAGAAGACAAAACAGAACTAGAGCAGCTATTAAAGATAAAAACATGCTATCTGTCATGTTGGCCAGAACACATCAATGGTTTTCATCCTAGGAGTATGGGATGGAGATGGTATAACTGTATGACGGGTATACATCTGCAGCCATGTGGTTTTTAGTCTCTCTTCTTCACTTGTTTCTTTATTCAAAACGATGCTATGTTCCCCCCCCCACCAGCCAGCCAGCCGCCTGCCAGCAGCGCTAAGCTAAGATTGTCACATCTTTAAACACACTGTCAAAGCTCGGCTGCATGAATACATAATGGTTTCAGTTCTAAAGTTAAAGTCCCTGTAGGGGTTTATCCAGCTGCTGCCGGCAGTATCAAACACAAGCATTTCCTTCTTTGTTTTTCATTAAAAAGCTTTCAAAGGGTCATGAGTTGTATTGTTAGCTAATTCCCCTTCTGGTGCTTTGTCATGCTCTCCATTGTAGCACAGCACACATTCAGAATACAATGTTAACAGTGGCAGATTTACTAATGGAAATTAATTTTTTGGAGAATGGATTTGATTTCAAACTGGTTTTTCATTCTAGCCGACAACCGTGGTCTTTGTCTCCAGTTGTTTGTAGCTACTAATGGAACATAATGCTAACGTTACAACTCTGGGAGAGATCTCAACCCTAAAAGGCAGATAAACTCTGACATGCATTAAAACCTTGAGTAAAAAGTAGAAGTACTCAGATCTTGTTCTTGAGTAAAAGTAGAAGTACTCAGGTCTTGTTCTTGAGTAAAAGTAGAAGTACTCAGATCTTGTTCTTGAGTAAAAGTAGAAGTACTCAGATCTTGTTCTTGAGTAAAAGTAGAAGTACTCAGATCTTGTACTAGAGTAAAAGTAGAAGTACTCAGATCTTGTAAAAGTAGAAGTACTCAGATCTTGTTCTTGAGTAAAAGTAGAAGTACTCAGATCTTGTTCTTGAGTAAAAGTAGAAGTACTCAGATCTTGTACTTGAGTAAAAGTAGAAGTACTCAGATCTTGTACTTGAGTAAAAGTAGAAGTACTCAGATCTTGTACTTGAGTAAAAGTAGAAGTACTCAGATCTTGTAAAAGTAGAAGTACTCAGATCTTGTTCTTGAGTAAAAGTAGAAGTACTCAGGTCTTGTTCTTGAGTAAAAGTAGAAGTACTCAGGTCTTGTTCTTGAGTAAAAGTAGAAGTACTCAGATCTTGTAAAAGTAGAAGTACTCAGGTCTTGTTCTTGAGTAAAAGTAGAAGTACTCAGATCTTGTTCTTGAGTAAAAGTAGAAGTACTCAGATCTTGTTCTTGAGTAAAGGTAGAAGTACTCAGATCTTGTACTTGAGTAAAAGTAGAAGTACTCAGATCTTGTACTTGAGTAAAAGTAGAAGTACTCAGATCTTGTTCTTGAGTAAAAGAAGAAGTACTCAGGTCTTGTACTTG
>NW_011359151.1:0-5994 GCF_000735185.1 Notothenia coriiceps
CTGAACATCAGCAGGAGAGGACTCTTTAAAGTAGAGACACTACATACTGATATACACCTGAACATCAGCAGGAGAGGACTCTTTAAAGTAGAGACACTACATACTGATATACACCTGAACATCAGCAGGAGAGGACTCTTTAAAGTAGAGACACTACATACTGATATACACCTGAACATCAGCAGGAGAGGACTCTTTAAAGTAGAGACACTACATACTGATATGAACCTGAAAATGAGCATTCATTTAAAAGGCTACTCAGATTTGATTAAACTATTATTACCAATTTTCAAAATGCTTATAAGAAAACTTGAGTAGAAATGCAGAGAATATCGAAAAATCGGGAGATATCTCAAACAAGTTTTTTTAAATCAAAAATGGGATAAAGTGCAATGGAAACAGATTTCACAAAGAATAAACTCCAATATGACATACATCCACTGTAACCTCTGCTTTGTTGAAGAGACGGAAAATAATACACATAATTGACCTTTTTCTTTGTTCAATTATCTCCAAAACTTGTTCTACGTTGGAACGGAAAACCACCTTTTTAGGGTCGATGCAGACTGACTTAAAAAAGCTGCTCCTGCTTAAAATAAAGTTATACTGGCGGTAGTGTTTTCCTGTCCCCTGACTAATGTCAAAGTGTCCTTGGCAAAATACTAAACCCCAAACTGCTCCCAATGGCATTTCACATTGGTGTGAGAATGTGTGTGAATGTCTCCCCTGAGACTAAATGGCACCTTGAATGTACGGCAGCCTCTGAATGAATGTGTGTATATGTAAAAGTGCTTTGAGGAGTCACAAGGATAAGATGAAATAAATCTTTATTGATCCCCGTAGGGAAATACAGGCGTTTAAGCAGAAACAGGAATACGATTGAAACACAGGATCGCACAGCCAAGAGTTCATGCAATAACATATCAACAATAGTTTACATAAATGAGTCATTTTGGATATGAAAAATACATATAAATGTGTGTGTGCAAGTGCAAGTCCAAAGTAGGTACATATGGTACAAATCATATGTGCAAAGACATGGAAAGCACTGTATACATATATCCATTTAACACATACTGTTGTGTACAAAAAGAATACTTAAAAAACATAAACACAATTTCATTGATTCAAGACTGATCAGGTTCGTTTGTTACTTCTCTTTCCCTACCATGAAAGAATTAGAAACCCCTCAAAATCCTTTCTCAAACTGTTTTCTCTTTCTGTTTTGGACAGTTCAATGACTATTGCACAAATGACATTTATATTCTTCTAACCAACCAGCTGTTTAAAAAAAATGGACATGTCAGGAATATTTAAAGAAAGCTTTTAAAGATCCCTCTCACCTCTGAGTTATTTGTAATCCCTTCTGTCCTCTGCAGGTTTAAGACGGTCCATTGCAAGCTGTATCCTTTCACCAGCTGGTGTCCTTGAGAGAACTCCAACTTCCCAACACACAGGGGAAACCATCGCTAATCCAGCTGAGTGACGCACTTTAACTGGGATTGGTCTGAAGGATTTTATTTGATGGAACAATTTCAAATGCGGAAACCAGAGATGAGCTTCGGACGGAAAATCCGGTTTCTCTGGACACGCTTAAAAAAGATCAGATGGACACTTGTGGACTTACAAGAAAAAGGATCTTGATAATGAACGGGTCATCTGTGAGTTACAAACACACAGGTTTATGGCGATTATTTGTGTCCTTACTATGTTTTGTTTGTCTGGAACATTTTATCTGTGATTAAGAGAAGCACTTAAGACAAAGCAGCACTTCAGATTTTTACTGGAACTCCATCCCGTATTGTTTTGTTTACAAAAACGAAATTGTACATATTTTTAAAAATGTACTCACATTTCTATTATTAAAACTAGATTTCTATATTTGGTTTTTTTCACATGTTGTGATGGTTTAAACTACACGGACTGAAGCTACATCTCCTGAAGTGCCGTCAGGTTTTGAGGAGGTAGATTTGCTGAATTTATTTGACTTTTTTGTGGTCCGATAAAAAGTAAATGTATTAAATTCAGTGCAGCTAAGCTACTAGCTGTCATAGGCATTTTCTATCAGGATAAAAACTTAATTACAAGAGATGTGACTTTGCCCAGGTGTGTGTGTGTGTGTGTGTGTGTGTGTGTGTGTGTGTGTGTGTGTCTTCCACCCCTCCATCTGTCTCTCTGTTTACCCAGTCATGTCCATAGTGGCTGTGCTGTCTCCTTCAAGGCCACTCCTGGAAGTGAAATTAACTTCCACTCATTTTTAACCTCGATTAAAAAAAACAACAAACAACTGAAAGCACAAATAAGATCACAACTGACTCCATTAAAACCTGATCCCCACTATGCCAACAAGGAAAACATTATCAGATGATGTCAAATAGATCCATAAAATCAGAAGTCAAAATAATAAAACATGTTATTTGGAGGCGCTGTTTTCCGGACAAAAAGTCCGAATTCTGAGATTTTTCGAAAAAAGCCATTATGATGTGAAATGGACCCATAGTTGTTCATATGTAAAATAATAATGGGCTGCGAGGTCTAAACCGAAATATAACTTCATAAGAACAAAAATAAATGAAGGTCAGTTAAGACCAAACTCAAATGAATGGTTAGAAAATATCACAAACGAAATGACGGGTTTGACCACCTGACGGGGAAAAGAAAGCTGAAGGGAAGACTAAACGTGTGTTAGGATGATAATTAAACCGGACTGATCTTGCTCTTTGATTACTACCTGAATATAACGAGAGTAAACTGAGGAGATAGACATAACAAACAAGGAACAGTTTAAAAGTCTGACGGCAGCACGGTTGGTGATTGGCTGTCGAACAGAAAGAGTCACGCCCACAATCGGCCTTTTAAATGCAGCTTGGGAAATGAGAGAGACAATTAATACCGTAGGTAGGTCTTGACTTGCACTGAGTTTCATAAGAACATGAACAAGCGAACAGAGTAAGAATGATTGAAGTACAAACAGGTAGATTCAAAACCACGACACACACACATCTGCAGGCAGAGCCTCACGCAGGTTAGACGGATCAGGTCCAGGGCAGGAATACAAATCTCACAATGACATGCTCACACACTGAATGTGAGTGTGGGGATCCACCGAGGAGAGATGACACTCCTCCAGACACCCCCCGGGTATAGCTTGTTTGCTGTGAATTGAGATGTGATGAATACAAATACGCTGCTGCAGGCGACCTTGTGTGAAGTGGATGGAGAGTGTGAAGGAATGACTGTGTGGCCCCGACACATCTCTCCATCTCCACCAGAATACTGAGACCCACATTTGGAGTAAATAACACAAGGGCTGAATGCGAGGCGACGGCTCGCTGCAGATGTAAAATCTATTTCCCTGCGGTGGTTACAGATTCAAACTTTTTTACATTCATACTTTTCAAAGGGGAGAGGAAGGTGATGAACAGTGTTTCAAAGGTGTGTGACCAATGAACATGTGTTATACTAGTGTTGGACATGCTGTACGGAACATTTAGAGGATGTTTTGCACAACCATTGGTGCATTGATAGACCGAATGACAACAACGATCACTTACAGGTAGACAGCTGGCGTTAATTTGATGTCGCAGATATGGGAACTTGGCAAACATCTTTGTTTATCTTGTCATTTTTAGCCGTACAATTAAAAAATACATAATTAGAAAAGGTATAAACGTTTTGGTTGTATCTTACTCCTTTTGATAAACCCATTACAAACAGCAGCGGTTAGACTTTTCATTTTCTTTAGTTTTTGGCCCAACAGGTAATTTGAGTCTTCAACCTAACGTAAACGTGTTGTTATAAAAGCATCAAATGTGCATTTAGAAAAACCAAAGCCAGTTCCTGTGGTATTTTAATTCTTAATCTGTGAGGATATACAGTCTGCCTCCTCCTGTTCCCATTTGTTTTGTGTTTGTTGTCTGTCTGTGTGTCTGTCTTCCTGCCTGGGCGTGGCTGACGTACTTACGAATCCCTCCAACTCACCTCCTCAGCTGCTGCTCATCACCCTGATTCATCTACTCACCTACACCTGCTTATATACCCGGTCTTCGTCATCCAGTATTCACCAGTTCGTCGTTTCACTTGGTATATTCTAGCTAAGTAGCAAAACCTAACTCTCTTTGTTCCTGTAATCCTTACCTTGTGTTTTATTTGTATTTAACCTTTATTTAACCAGATAAAAGCATTGAGATATAATCTCATTTTCAATGCTGACCTGGCCAAGAAGGCAGTAACGTTACACATAACTCAAACATATAAAATACAGAGAACATAACTAAGAAAACAAAAGAAGAAAAGCAGTCCCTACATTGAGCACATTAGGACATTAAGAAAGGTGAACTACTTATTACTGCAAGAGCAGCTGGTGGTAAGGACTTCAGACAACTTCAATTTAAAACATGCTATAGAGACAAGTGCCCTCAGTTTTAGGTTTGATTGAAGGTCATTCCAAGAACAAGGACCAATATAAAAAATACTCCTTTTCCCAGCCTCAGTCCGCACAGCAGGAACCTGGACCCGTATCCAGGCCCTGGATCTGAGGTTGTAAGAGTCACAAACTGGAGCAAATCTGGCTCATATGTGCAGTGGAAGCTTACCTAAGATGGCTTTATACATTAATAAAAACCAATGCTGCATCCTACAGTAAGCATAGTAAGTGAGGACCATCCAGTTAGGCTATACAGTGTGCAATGATGAGTCCTATAGGGTGCATTTGATATATAATGCAGTGCAGCATGGTAGAGTGGGTCAAGTTTGGCCAAAACAGTGAGACAGGTAAATCTATAAATGGTGTCACTGTAGTCCAGCTGGGACAGGAATAAACCAGAGACCAACCTTTTACGGGATTAAGTTGAAAAACAACATTTAAGTCTGTAAAGGAAGCCAAGAGTGAATTTCAATTTCTTTGTTAAAACTTCGATATGGTGTTTGAAGTTCAGATTACTGTCCAACCAAAAGCCAAGATATTTGTAGGTATCGACAAACTCAACAGACGCCATCAAGGGTGTAAATGGAGAGGCAAGAGGACGCTGATTTGGGAGCAAAAAGCATTGCTTTGGTTTTCTTACTGTTCAAAAGCAGTTTGGAATCAAGAAGTGCATGCTGCATCGTGATAACGATCAGATTTTAAATTATAAACAGCCATATTCAGAGAAAGAGCACATGAGTATACAATAGTGTCATCAGCATACATATGATAGGTAGAAAATTGCATCTGATTACAAATATTGTTTACATATAATAAAAAGAGCAAAGGCCCCAAAATAGAGCCCTGTGGAACTCCCTTCTCCGAGGTGACAGGGTCAGAGACAGTGCTACCCAACCTGACGCATTGAGTATGGTCGGTTAGATAACTCTGAAACCAGCAAATGGCATTATGACCGAAACGAGACACCAACATAACATCAGACATAATGTGGTGATCTACAGTGTCAAATGCTTTGGCTAGGTCAATAAACAATGCAACACAAACAGATTTGTTTATCCAAAGCAGCCTTGATATCGTCTAAGACTTTCAGACTGGCAGTCACAGTACTGTGCTTTGATCGGAATCCACATTGCATAGGGTTAAGGATGTTGTGTGAATTTAAAAAAAGTTTTAGCTGAGTAGAAACTAGGGACTCAAGAATCTTTGATAACACAGAAAGATTTTAGATAGGACGATAGTTATTTAACTCCGTGGGATCACCAGCTTTCAAGAGCGGCGATACAAGAACTTGCTTCCACACAGCTAGCAGTGTGCAAGTGGACAGGGAGAGATAACAAATATCAGTAATTGGTTGAGCTATAATCTGAGCTGCAATTTTTAAAAAGAAAGGATCTAGGCCGTCAGGCCCGGCAGACTTTTTAGGATCAATGAGTGCAAACCGTGTAAGACTTCAGAGACCGAGAAAGAAGCAAAATCAAAAACAGGGGAGTTCAGGGTTTCCCAAACATAGACTATACTTGGGCGGGCCGCCCAGGTATATTAACAGCCGCCCAAGTTTTTTGTTTTTT
>NW_011359152.1:0-5395 GCF_000735185.1 Notothenia coriiceps
TTGGGATCGTGTGTGTTACTGCCGTTGGGATCGTGTGTGTTACTGCCGTTGGGATCGTGTGTGTTACTGCCGTTGGGATCGTGTGTGTTACTGCCTTTGTGATCGTGTGTGTTACTGCCGTTTGGGATCGTGTGTGTTACTGCCGTTTGGGATCGTGTGTGTTACTGCCGTTGTGACCGTGTGTGTTACTGCCGTTGGGATCGTGTGTGTTACTGCCGTTGTGATCGTGTGTGTTACTGCCTTTGTGATCGTGTGTGTTACTGCCGTTGTGATCGTGTGTGTTACTGCCGTTGGGATCGTGTGTGTTACTGCCTTTGTGATCGTGTGTGTTACTGCCGTTGGGATCGTGTGTGTTACTGCCGTTGGGATCGTGTGTGTTACTGCCGTTGTGATCGTGTGTGTTACTGCCGTTGGGATCGTGTGTGTTACTGCCGTTGGGATCGTGTGTGTTACTGCCGTTGGGATTTGGGATCGTGTGTGTTACTGCCGTTGGGATCGTGTGTGTTACTGCCGTTGGGATCGTGTGTGTTACTGCCGTTGGGATCGTGTGTGTTACTGCCGTTGGGATCGTGTGTGTTACTGCCTTTGTGATCGTGTGTGTTACTGCCGTTGTGATCGTGTGTGTTACTGCCGTTGGGATCGTGTGTGTTACTGCCGTTTGGGATCGTGTGTGTTACTGCCGTTGTGATCGTGTGTGTTACTGCCGTTGGGATCGTGTGTGTTACTGCCGTTGTGACCGTGTGTGTGTGTAGGGAAGCTGCTGCATCAACAAAGTGTGTGCTTGTTAGTAGAAGCCAGACACTGAAGTCCACACCACTGTCAGCAAGCACTGTGTCAGACGGCTACTCTCAAATTTAAAAGCCAAAACTATTCCAACTAGTTCCCAGTATTTACCTCCTAAGGTAAAAACAGAGGAGTAGTGGGAGCAGTTTTGGTTTGTGTCAGGAACACATTAACATTCATACATTTCTTGGTATATACATGCTATAACTTTTTGAGTAAACTTAACCTACAACTTCATAATGTGACTCCTTAACCTTGTTGACAACTAAATGAAGCATGCATTCAAACTGAGTATAATGAAAAGATGGCATTCGTGTTATTACAAGTAAACAACCTTGTTATGTTCTTCAACAACACTCTTCCATAGGCAACAGCACTTGTATTGACCCTAGGGTTGTAGCATCTTTGCTGACATAGACTGTGTAACAGACTTCTATCAAACATGCCCTTTCCAAAGTCCTCTGTTAGCCTTCCATCACCAAACAAACTACCGCCTTGCCTTTATTTTCTCACCTCGCTGCCTTTTTCTAACTCTACATAGATCTCTATCTCCATGGGAATAAAGCCATCTTAGCATGTCATGTTTTTTAATATCCCCCTGTGCCCTCTATAAATATTTATCAAAGATGTTCCATTAAGATGGGCCAAAAAGGACCCAGGGCTAGACTGCAAGCAAACACCTTTTGTTTGACTTCTGTAATACACTTTTGGAGTAGAAGCCAAACTGCACACGCTTTAATAGAGCAGACATGCTCCAGCATCACAAGGCGTCTGGACATTTGTGACCCTTAACAACCATGCAACTAGTCATGACCTTCATTTAGCAATTCAGAACTCAGAGCCATGTGAGAAGACACAGTAATGTTAGAAGAAAGGAGAACAACATGTATGCTGATATCAAAATAAATGAGGAATGTTGCAAATATTTGAATACTAGATACAGAGTTTGGAAATAGGACATATATCTTCTCATTAAATTTAGACTGTCTATTTTATTCTTAATCTTCAGAAAATGTGTACCCCTAGGCCCTGTGTTAGGACCCTTTCATTAGGCAACACAACACACTCTTGTGATTTAAATACTGATGTGAAATGTTCCACTACTTGAAAATATCTTTATTTTTTTAAACAGAGGTGTAATTGAAAATGACAGTGTATCTAGGAATTCTGTGGGAGAATACTTTAAACGCATTAATTTGAAAAGAGTGAAGTGAGAAGGAAACTTTTAAAGTCAATGTGTTATTAAGCTGAAGGGGCTCCATAAACTTCGTCCTCCTTCTCTCCCGTCTCACGTCTCTCTTTCCCATAACTCTTCACTTTATTCCTATTTCTTCCCTTCTCCCCAGTCACACCAGCCCTGCGGCCCCTCCACCTCTCCATTTGGCTGCTACACTTTCTGTCCTGCTTCGTTCTCCCTCCAAGGCCCTGCCTGGCCCACTTTAGAGTGTGTGTGTGTGTGTGTGTGTGTGTGTGTGTGTGTGTGTGTGTGTGTGTGTGTGTGTGTGTGTGTGTGTGTGTGTGTGTGTGTGTGTGTGTGTGTGTGTGTGTGGTGTGTGTGTGTGTGTGTGTGTGCGTGTGTGCGTGTGTGCGTGTGTGCGTGCGTGCGTGCGTGCGTGCGTGCGTGCGTGCGTGCGACTCTGTGATTTTGCACATGCGTGTGTGCATAGGATGTTTTTTTTCTCAGCTGCTATTTTTCTAGCTCTGCTCTGATAAGCTCACATGGACTTTTGTAAAAATGATATTTATGTCAGTGAATTAAACTTTCATGTCCATACTGAGGGAACGTGAGGGAAATTACAACAAGATGAGAAACACTTAGGGCATCTGCAGGGACATCAACATTTCAACTTTTTAAAGTAAAGTGCAAACAGGGTGTCAAAGTAGCATGCTCGCGTAATCCACACATTAATACAGTGCAGGGGAGGTATCAAAATGCAAATGTGTCAGGGCAACAAGATTTAAAGCTAAATGTAAATCAGAAAGCATAGGGCAATACCTAAAATCAATAGAGATCACAAGGGCAAAGCATCAGACACATTTCAGTCCAAGTAAGCAAGTACAAAACTGTATAAAAAAATCTGCTACATGCCCCAACTTCTGTTCAAGCTGAGTTAGTTTAACTCTGTGACTGTGATGCTCGAGTTCGGATCTGCCATATGGGTGAATTAGCACAGAGTTTGGCACGGTGTTCTTTCAGGAAGCTGGCATCGTCTCAACAAATGAGTGAAATGTATCAAAGGAGTGAGCTTGATTTTCTGTGCAATCTAGTAATTACCTAATCAACACATTGGCTGATTTCATTCTGTCAGTTTTCGGGCTATCGTCATATCATATTTTCTCCCCTTCATTTCTGCTCACACAACATAAAACGGGCCCTGTGTGTAAGCAACAAGCTGCTAAGATAAATGCAAGATTCCCTTGAAATCTGCGTGCAACTAAAAGACAGAATACATGATTGTGTCTAACAATCAGGTTGGTTCACACATCACTTGCATTAATTGAGAACAGAAATGTGAGACAATTGCGTTGCCTCATACTACACCATTGTTGGAATAATCTCTATAGGACATAAAGCAACTGAATAACACTTTTTAAGATAGCAAAAATATCTTATTTCTGTGAGATACTAAAAACCTGATCTGGAAAAAAAAATATTTCTTTGCATTTAAGCTTCTGGTTATCCACGATAAAGCAATATATAACCAATGCTAAAAATGTGATCAGTAGTTTCAGCCCGTCTTAGATAGTGACTTAAGATAACTAATGTTATTTTCATTGTTTTGTAAAGGAAAGACGGAAGCCTACAGCTGCAGATTGTACAATAAATGAAAGACTGAAAAAAACATGTTTAATCGAAGTTCATGGCAAATATAATTAAGCACTGGTAATAACAATCCCACCATCATTAGAACATGTTAAACGTCTTGGTCATGGTGTCATCTTGGTAATTATAGTAATATTAACATTATATTAATTAATATGGCTGCTCCTAATCAGTTAGTTTTCTAATTGGTTGTTGGTCTTGGGTGCTTAGGATTCATTCATGTTGAATGACTTATTTCCAAGAAAAAATATGTTGAGTTGTAAAGTGTTGCTTTTTAATGAGTCCTTTCCGAGATTTTTGAAGTAAAAAATGATTTACCGGTGTATAAAGCAATTAACATTTGAATTTGCTATCTCAGAACACTATTTATTTCAGGATCTAGCTGAAAAGGGGCTTCTTAACGGTGCAGTTAAAAACACATGTTCATCCTTCCTCTCTATGAAAAGAGTCCCATCCAGAAACATGTTTAAGTGGAGCTCTTGGAGGAGCTCACCTGCCCGATGGATCGTGCTCCAGAGCAGCTCTTTCTAACCTTTGCCTCCGGGGCACTCTTGTGTAAAAAGAAAAAGTCTGAGAAATAATTTAATTGTCCAGTCGCAACTTCTTTCAATCTTTCAGCCAGATGAATACTAATGAAAAGACTGCAGGCAAGTCTTGGGTGTGTTTTACATCCCTCCCGACGCCTGTTAAAGCTGTTGAAGAGAAAAATGATTACCTCATCTATCCATCTGTCTGAGGGATATGCAAATGAGATCAGGTCAGTGGAAGGTCACAGGAACGGGCCAATACATGTTGTACGATAATCAGGGTGAGGAAATGATGACCTCCTTGTGTCTATAAAAACACCTGAAACTAATTGTTAGCGTAAAGCTGGAAGTCTGGCTAAGGATCAGAGCCAACACAGGGATGATTTCCTCTTTAAAGCTGCACATAAATGGCAAACTGTGTGCTCTACAATGTATGTTAAAGGTCCCATGTCATGCTTTTCCGGTTATTACCCGTCCCCTTGTGTGTTATGAAGGTTTTTCTGCATGTAAACGGTCTGCAGAGTCACAAACCCTCAAAGTACACCCTGTAGCGAGTAAAACTCGAACACAGTCTATGCTGCCCCAAAACGCCTCGTTGGAGATTTCTCATTTTCCATTGTTTACTTCCTGGGTACTGTGACGTGTGAATACCCAGAGGCCACACCCTCTGCCAGCATTTCACGAAACAAAGCTTCACAAACCTTTCAGCGATTCATGCCGGATATATACAGCGTAAGGCAGTGTTTCCCAACCGGGGGTACGCGTACCCCTAGTGGTACGCGAGATAACTGCAGGGGGTACGTGGAATTCCAAGGTGACAAGTAAAAAAAATAATAATCCCGTCAAAACTGATAGTGCGCGATTAGTTTCCCTAGGCAGACAATAGTCTGTGGCACAACCGCGCCAAAATCCCACAATGAAAACAGCTGCTTACCTGCAGCCAGAAAAATACTGGTAGGTCTGCGCTATGGATAAATGGCTGAAACGTCCGCTTGCTCTGGATTCAGGCCAGGAGGAGCCCGTAGAGAAACGTAAGAAAGAGGCCAAACTGAAACCAAGGCAGTAAAGTGAAACATATATATTATTTGGATTCATTGCTACTTCTGCAGACCCACCGCAGTCTCAGTGCTTCTTTTCTGGCTAGTGCGATGAAGCCAGCGCATTTACAGAGACACGTGATGGGATGGATTGTTGGGATCGTGTGTGTTACTGCCGTTGGGATCGTGTGTGTTACTGCCGTTGGGATCGTGTGTGTTACTGC
>NW_011359153.1:0-1512 GCF_000735185.1 Notothenia coriiceps
TGTGTTTACGAAGGAGGGGCTTAGGTCACACTGAGAGCTCAAGGTCTGAATGAAGCCACTTTTTTTTTTTCAAACGTCTCTATTTCTCGTTTACAGAAAACTCACACTGACAAAAAGCCTTGTGTGTTTAAAATCATACCAGACAAAATCATGAATGTACATTTTCATTTTTCTATTGTGTGATGATGAAACCCCTTTATTATTTTTGTTATAATGTGTTTGGGAGTAAACAATAATTAATTCAAAGACAGTAGCCTATCACAGAGACAAAGGAGTAAATATAATACAAATATTCTGCAGCATAGATCACCTTGACAACAGGACAATATAATTCATGTTCCAATCTGTTGTTTTTTTATACAAAATCGGCTCCTGATCTGATTTGTTTTAATGTAACTTTAGTCTCACAGTCTATCTGGTCTAACTATGTTGATATTGTAAGTAATAACATTTCAGAAAGATAAAGGGGACATGTTATAGTGGATTATAACCATATTAACATCATTAAACGTCATCAGGGTTATAGTGGATGGGAATGTGATGTCATCGCTTTTATAAATTCCTTCCAACATGGAAAGGTAGTGAAGAGGAAATTAGATTTAAAACATGAAATGTTGGCGTATACATGAATGTACTGGTAGTTTCATTGAGCATGTTAAGCCAACACTTTTGTAGCTTATTCAGGTAGCATTATATTAGCTATCTTAACTCTCATCGGATGATTATATAGTTACCATTGGGCCAGTAGATCTGAAGATCCTGTAACTCCTGTAAAGTTGACATGGGCCTCCAAATATTTAATATTTTAAATTGCCGGCTAGTGTAGGCACTCACTCCAAACAGAGAGAGGCATCGACATCAGTAGCAGTGATCGGTCTTTCCTTCTCTTAAAGGTGGGGTATGTAATTTATTTCAGAAACACTTTTTGTATATTCCATGGAATGCTCTTAACATCCCGGTAGCAATGAATATCTTAAGACAAAAAATTCATAAAAAAACTTTCATCTGTGGAAGCCGTAGTACTGTAAAAAGCACGACCAATCATTTTAGCCGGCCCGGCTAAAATAACTGGATGGCCAACCTGCCTGTCAGCCTTCCATCTGTGCACAAACTTATCTCGTGCCCTCATTGGTCATTTGGGCGTTCGTGTGTGTTGGAGGAGGGGCTCTGTAAGGAAGTGGCAGATTTTTTCCAGCTGTGTATTTTCAAGTTTCTCCAAAATTACCTACCCCATCTTTAATTGATAATGTAACCGCGGCCGCGCACACGGCCTAAAGTGTAACTGTTCTACTGATCAAAGTTGCCCTAACTCAACTTGATCAAACAGCAAAAACTCCACAGATTCAATTTAAAGAAACACGATACAGTTGGCAGTCAACAAAAAGGCTTAAGACAAGGATTTTTCTCCCAAGAGTATGACATCAATAGACACATTTACAAACAATACTTTAACCAGTAAAAACAACAACAATTTATTATGAATTCATCTACTATGCTATTTAAAATGGTATC
>NW_011359154.1:0-16432 GCF_000735185.1 Notothenia coriiceps
TGATGTTAACGATCATAACTGAAAGGCTGCCTGCCAAACGTAAACATTCAGCCACGTGACTTGCAAACTCTCGCGAGAGTTTTACACTAGACGGATCCTTTCTAGCCATAACCAAGGTCCTCAGCTCGATAATTTAATGGTTTAGCAGCAATGCACGTTGGGAAATGGTGTTTATGTGATGTGAAATCCGAAAACATTTTTTTTAAATAATACTTTATTCCGAGTGTGCTTGCTTTTCTCTTTGAAAGTCATCACATAACGGCATTGCAATACACGGTTCGGCTGCATTAAATATTACATATCTGCCGTAGTTCTCTATTTATAGAGCCCTGATGAGAAGACTTCTAGACAAACAGGAAGAGCTGCCGCCAACACTGAAAACATGACGTGGATCATAAATATATCAGCAATTAAACAACATCTTACATTTCTTTTCACACAATACGTCTCTTTGCAGTATCAACACTAATTCGGCTGACTTTTATATTTGATCCAATTGGTAGATAGGCTGTATTTACACATTAACGGTGCACAGCTGATATAAAGGGACACCTAGTGGTTAACAACCCGTATCGTCCTCGTGTAAACGGGGTCTAAATGAGATTACTAAAGGTCATCACACCAATGTCTTAGTGGAGGTGATGTGTCACTGCAGTGTAGTTTGTTGTTAACCCCGACGTTGGCTTTTGACTTTTGTTGGTTTAATTTTCTCCTCAAAAAGTGGGGTTTATCTGCAAAAAATATTTTCCTGATAAAAAAAACGATATGTTCCATAAACATTTCTTCGTCACATAGCTTATTTTCTGTTATATTCCAAAAATAAATGTGAAAACCCCTTTTTGCATGTTGTTGAGGGTACCAGTGCAATGCTAAATGCCAGGGTTGGCTTCCAAAAACACGTCATCCCTCCAGCACTTTATGTTATTGAGATTTAAACATAATCCCCTATCCACCCCATGATTTAGATCTGCGTAACTGTTTTTATTACTATTCGTATTTGTGAACTCCATTTGCTTTTTTGCCAGTGACCCATCAGGTATCGTACACGGTGCTTGATATATGCCCAGTTTGTCCTACTGTCTTCATTGTCACATTTACTCATAATGTCCTACCCTTGACAGTTGTTTGCAGTCAGGAAGGGGGGAGGCCCGTTGTCAGTGCAGAAGATCTTTATAGCCCCAGAAAAAGGTAGGACATTGGCAGATCTCCAACAACAAGAAAGCAGTGATAGAGGAGTTGTTGAAATAGTATAAGGTTCTTCTTCCACATAGTAAAATCAATGGGGGGGAGCAGGAGAAAGCAGATTGTTGTGTTTCTGATATCTTGAAGTAGGTCACGTACAGAGTGCTTCATTGGTCATAAGTGACAGCTCTATTAATCGAGGAGGGGCAGTGTGAATGCCCAATGGCTTTACTCTGCAGGTGGGTTGTCCGTCCGGATGCCAGGGCTCCAACCTCTGTGTTCTGCCCATGTTCCTCCTCCTCTCATCCCTCTGTGCTTTGCCGCTCTGCAATGGTCCTCGTTGCATGCCATCCGTGCTGATCCAAGATCTCACCTTTTTATTTTTCCAGCTCTAATCCCCTCTTTGCCTGCCCTTGGAACTTAATGTAAATCTTAAGTCCTGCACTGACTAAGAAGTTGTCTCTTGCCTCTTAAAAAAACATCTCAGGTTTTCTGGCTCTGTCTTCTTATCGATTTGCGTTTCTCCCTGTCCAATCACTCTCCTGCTTTTGAATCGTCTCTTTCTCTTACCCCCGGACAATGGCTCTGGATTTTAGGCTACTCAACATGACCTGTCATCAGTAACCTTGTTCTATTCACAGACTGATCTCCTCCTTCCACCTACTCCTTTTTGTGCAGAGGGTTGTTAATACAGGCCTTGAGGGAGAAGGATGTTAAAGGGAGATGCCTCTGATTGGCTGACAGGTTGTCAGAATGTATGGAGGAATGATGTGATGACATGACCCAGGAATGGTTTTGGCACTTCTGAGTTCATCACTGCCTCCTTGGGCTGAGTGTTGATACCTTTTAAGGTTTAGACCAAAATAATGAATTTGTATTTAATTGAGAAATGTGTATGTGAGTGTTAACAATATATGTATTCCTGTAGTTAATGTTAAATACAGACATGGCTTACCACAGCAATAGTTACCGTAGACATTTTAGAGTAAAGCTCCAATGAAGCCATTCATGTTAAAAGTGCAAATCAAACAACAGCAGGTGTATGAGGCCAGTTTAATACAGAGTTTTGGGCGGGAAAGTACCTATTTGGATACAAATACAAAGTTGATAAATGGTTCGATCTGTTTGATCCCTCTGTTTAGTTGAAACACTGATTTGGTATGGAGGTATGGGGAAGAAGGCTAGCTACTACAAAAAGAGAAGGAATCCAAAGTCATTGCACTTACAGTATAGTGTGCTCTATGCTGGCTAAGGTGCCAAGGTTAACTGCTGATAAGCCTGCAATCAGGAATCTCCTTTTTCAAAGATGAAGGGTGTGTGAACCCCGCAGCTTCACTATGAGGTCAGGACTTCCAAAGTGATGCTAACCAACTGGGGGTGACATCAAACAAGGAAGGGATGCTCAGTAAAGCCTTTGAACTATAGGATATCATATTTGACACTGCACCTTTAACTGAGATTTGAAATTAAATTAAATATTCATAATGATAACAGCTATTATTATTATTATTATTATTATTTCAATAAGTTAAGACTAATTGATGACATTATTCAAATAATCCTTCACCAACAATGTCTCTTTTGAAATAATCTAACCAGCGCTGTTTTTGTCGCAGAGGCTATGTTGCAATGGACATGTTAACCTCAACAATTTGGGCCCATCTTAACCAACACTGGCACGTGGCAGAGGACAGGGGACGGGGGACGGGGGGGGCATCACAGCTGCAGATAGGGTTACATATTTCAGTCGGATCCCACAGTCATAGATCTGGGTGCATTTGAGACCCGAGATAAGAGGGGATTTAAGAAGGCAGCTCTCTGATAAGTCAAGGTGAACACCAGAGATATGATGGTTCTGGTTGAACGTGTAGCAGTGTGTGTGCCATTCAGTGTGTGAGTGAGAGAGTACAAAGGTGCATACACCATTCCCATGCATGTCTGATGAGTGTGTATTTCTGTGAGTGTGCTAACCACTTATGTAGTACTATCGACTTAACAATTCCCTCTGTGGAACGATTGTAAAGGATTTGATGTCTTATGGTGCTTAAAATCTGTCCTTTCAATATCTCACTATTATTTTATTCATTCAGTCATTCGTTCTTCCGAGCAACGTAATCCTTTTCATGGCCAAATGGCCTGAAGCTTTACAAAGAACACGATTGTTAAGAGACAGGAAGATTGACAGGTGACGTCTTTTAGGTGTTTCCCTGCTGTTCATCCAGTGTAGTGTGTGCAATTTAACCGGTTGCAATACTTTTGTCTGTTTCCGATTTTTATGAAAAGAAAAAAAAGACTAGCCTGTTTTTAAAGACCAAACACTCGTAAAAAAAACTTCCTTCCCTCTATGTTACGCACTATGATGCCATTTGGGGGGGGAAAATGTGAGTATTTTTTTGTCATATAATAGACCAAATAAACATTTTAAATAAATAATTATTTGGTGGTACTTTTTGGCTTTTTGGGGTGCGTTGCCTTGAGGCGACACTGTACCGTAATGGTAAGTTATGAAAAAAGAGAGTTATTGTTTCAAATTTGAACACAATTAATTTAAAAACACATGGAAAATACTAAATAGCCTTAACAGGTTAAATTGCATGCCAATTACAAATGTGAAAATCGTTCTTTTTAATATTTTAACAAGATTACATGTCTGAATGTTGCCTGCAGGCAACATTGTACCATTGTGAAACAACCTTTAGAAATAAATACGCAAAGAGCCTAGGCATCTTTCATCAAACTGTATTGAGCCATTTGACAAAATAGACTCACTATTGTGGAAGTTCATGAAGCAGTTATTGTCAGCAGTGAAGCACGGGTACGTGACACACTTTGATCACTGCACTTTCACCCTTACAGCCAGGGTATTTGCACCGGCCCTTTTTCTCCACCCAAACAGGCCAATGGTCAGTGTGTCTTGATGCACATGTGTTGATGGCACTGATGAGGAAGAACCTCTGCGCTTCTTCTCAGCCAGGTCTCTGTCAACATTATGAGATGGTCTCCCCCTCTTCTTCAAAACTTTGCTCTCGTTGCAAAGGCAACTTGCAACTTCAGCTTTGAATTTAAGCAGGCTGTACACTTCTTTCTTGGGGATGCCGCAGTCCTTGCAGTCCCTGGGGTACAAGAGCCACGCATTCACTAGAGTGAAATCCATCATGTGCAACACGATCTTGTGATGCCACTTCCTTGACCTGATCTTTGTTCTGTAGAGAGCAATCAGCGAGTCTAGAAGATCCACTCCCATACTTTTATTGTATGCATGCACAACACTTGGGCACGTAACCTGCAATTTTTCTTTCTTTTTCTTATCCCATCTTTGCACAGATCGTTGGGTTGGCTTTAACATCAAATGTATCTTGGTTAAATTGTAGAGATCTATGATGAATGGTATGCTTTTGAACAGTTTATACCTAAACACACAATACCACAATATCATGGTGAATCCATAATGGTACGATGTTGCCTCCAGGCAACATTTGCATTTTAACAAGTTTCCATTACCTAATTAGCAAATTAAGTATATTAAACTATTAGAAATTAAGGTTTACTCACCTATTATTGTGAATACATTTTTTTCCAGACAAGAAATGCGCAGGAAATTACGTTTTTAGACACATTTCTTGGAGAGAAATGGCTGAGCTGATCCTTGTGGGAAAGGCAGCAAACAGGGTCTTCAAATTGGCCGCCAGAGAGTCATGGGACAAATTCAAACACTACTATTGGTTCCTTATGGTCCTGCCTCTTTTTTAAAGTATTGCATAATAATTTGAGATGTATTGTGTGAATGTAAAAGGCAAGAAACGTACATACCATAGAGGGTTAACCTATGAAAATAAACATATTTGTTAATGCTGTTGTCAAAGCTAAACTGCAACCTCATATTTGTTTTTATATATCGCTCCAGAACCTCAACTGTTTTGGGAATGGAAAAGTCATTATCTGTCAAACTGTGTAGCACAACGGGAGCTGAGTGTCTGGGAAGTCCCAAGCTTGTTTTTCCATCTGTCACTTACGAGTAGGTTGAAGGTTATTAAACAGTGCATTACTGCTAACCTTCTATTTTGTATATGGGTCAGTTGCCAACTTCAATTTATTTGCATTAATACAAGCTCCACCTCCTCTCACAATGCTCTCCAATGACCACTGACAGGTTTTCCTGACCATTCGCCCTAGGGCTCTCACACACACTCTTCCAGAACGCATGCAAATTCTGCCTTCATTGCCTTTATATCTAAATAGCTCCAAAAAGTTCATAGACATAGAAAATACAATATGTTAACAATAATCCACATAAGGATTTAGACCAGCGGTGTCCAAACCTTTTTCACCGAGGACCACATACAGAAAAATATAAGAAGGGCTGGGCCACTCACTAGAGACGAGGTATATTGACTCATAAGTTAAGTAAGCAAAATCAATCAAATGTAGGTCGATTATGCTTAATACTTGAACAGCCTATCACAGCTCTCCGTAGGGTTTCATTTATTGTGTTAGCAGCTCATTCCTTAAAACAGAAGCCTCATATTGCTTATAATAAGAGGAAATAGGAAGAGTTTATTTCAAGCTTGTTATGTAAATAAGTTATTGGGCTTTTTTTTTATATCAACTAACATTTGTTTTCAGGTTTACTGAATGTATTTGAAGTGGGCTTCGTAACACATGAATTTTACTGTGTAATATTTGTTTTCATCTATATTTAAGAAGTACAAGACAAGCACGTTTCATTTGTGGGCCATATTTAATTATACTTTGTTAACTTGCTGAGGGCCGATTCAAAATGGCTCGCGGGACACCCCTGATAAAGACTATTAATGTATTTGAAAACAACACTTGTCACAGTGAGAAGTTAAAACTTGATATTTTAAACTATTCCCTGAGCTTGGCGGTCAAATGCTCTTCTTTGTAGAGATAGGGTCAATATTTTTTGGAGATGTATCTTTTGAGAATCTATTAATGCTTCAGGGAATCATGATCCCCAGAGATGGGGAAAGAGACTAATTGTTAAAGTAAGTTAGGTGATAGCAGGGATAGTTGTGGTCTATTGGATAGTGAGGTGGGCAGAAGATCGGAAGGTTGTGAGTTCAAATCCCGCCAGGAACACCACCACTAGTGTGCCCTTGAGTAAGGCACTTAGTCCTTAGTTACTCCAGGGAGAATGTCCCTGTAATTGGTAATTGTAAGTCGCTTTTGATAAAAGCGTCAGCTAAATGAAATGTAATGTAATGTAAGAAAAGTGGGTTTGGGTGGATTGACATATCGCTGCAGATAATAGTAGTGTTGGGTGATATGTGTCACTTCCTATTGGCTGTCTCTCTCGCCCCGCCACCCCTTCCACTCGTACACTCCTAACTGAAGAGGATCAGACTCCACACGTCGCCTCCTGCCCCCTCGTATTTTTGTATTTTCATCAAACAGTCTTTCTTTTTTGGACTTTCCATGAAGTCCCCTCAGATCCCCTTGTCTTCCCTGTCACATATTTGTTTCTGTCCTTTGAACGTTTCCCCTCCTCTCAAGCTTTTAGTTTCTTTATTTAACACTCAATCTTCATCACAAGACACTCAATGCACAGCACTGGGACAGAGAAATATAAAAGAAGAAGCCTTTTTCTGTCGACAGTATACTTTCATATCATACAATTGTCTTACTTTTTCCATCTCACTGTTTTATCGTGAACAATTGTGATTCCATTTAGAAAACAATTGTCTTAGAAGGGGATAAGAAAAGAACATTGCCATCATGGGAGTATGGAATAATTGAGATACATTCTCACAAGCTGGGTTCTTTGGTTGGTCAATACTTTATGTGCTAAATAGGAAAGAGGTACATTGGTGCCTTCTTTATACAATTTATGTCTGACTGTGGTGACACTAATGTCTCCTGTTAACAATGTCCATGCTTCCAGCCAACTTTGGAGGCTTATTAGAACACATTGTAGCTCTCTCTCTCTATTCCTAGCTCTTTAGTCCTTTTACACTTGGTCTATCTCTCTGGGTATGTATACGCACAGACTCAAAAAACACACATGACCACAATGAACACAACATTATGAATACACGTATTATTGTAGAGCAATCGTAATATTGCATGTTCTAATCAAATTTTCCGCTTCATGAATTTACTGCTTAAATGTAAACACATTTTATGTGTTTGTAAACAAAACATAAACACATTTTCTTGCCCTTTATGAACAGGTTTGATCATTACTGGAAATGCCAATGCCAATTGAATATTTCATTGCAATAGTTTCTGCAAAACCCAATAACTTTAGGGAGCCTCGTCTGAGGGGAGCAAGCATGTCATTTTAAAATCCCCTGATTCATTTTTTTTGGCTTCTTTTTTTGTGGAATACAATTATTTCCATAATATTTAGGGCCTTTTTTTGTCAAGTTGGGGTCAACATTAAAAACATTAGTGTTTTGGTACCTTGGTACCCTTAGAAAGGGTGTGCTCAGCTAAAACGTTTAGATTTGTTTGTCAAGATTGGTTAAGAAAACCAGATCAATACCAGATCTTTATAAGTGACCCTGTTTGATTCCTACCTTTCTGTTACTCCATTGCAAACTTCAATTTGTTTCATGTAGAGTTTTTTCTTGTGGGAATGTTTTGCGTCATTTATAGGTGACGCTTGCAAAGACTGAGAGAAAGACTGTGTACTGTGCAGTTAGTTTTATCGAACAATCATGAGGTTTTCTCAAAGCTTCAGCAGGAGAGCTGTTAATATTTTATACACAGAGATCTAGCTGGGTGCAAAGTTTGATATTCATGAGCTTAGAGTGAAATGGGTTTACACAATAAGATTGTGTGCACGCGCGAAAAGCAATGTGGTGTCAGTAAAGGTCAGAAACAGAACGAAAACTATACCCTTAGACAAACATATAGACCCTCCTTTACTTCTTAAAAAAAACATTGATAATCTGGTAAAGCGCACTCGATGCCGATCACAACAGCCACCCTTGCAATGTTTGTTTAAATGAGTCGAAAACACAATTATCTAACCCCCGGTCTACACCGCAAGCATATGCTAAATTGTAAATGGACTGCATTAGTATAGCTTTTCTATTCCTACCAGTTACTCAAAGTGCTTTACAACACAAGCCAGCATTCACCCATTCACACACCCCTTCATACACTGATGGCAGAGGCTGTACGCTTGCTTATATTGCTCCATAGGGCTTTGAGGTTCAGTATCTTGCCCATTTCAACAAACAACAACAACATCACAGGTGCCATGGATCAAATTACTGATTTTATATTTAACACTGTTACATTAATCCCACAGGTTCTCCCTTTACTTCTGCCAAGCAACACACAAGAACGTATTGGGAAATGATGAATACATGTGCACTGTCTATTCATCTGTAACCTACACTTCTTACCCTTCCCTCTGTGCTCAGTGCCAACAGCTGCCTACTGACATAGTAACACGAGTCCTATTTCCTAGTGGTAACACTATTCCGCAGTCATTGATCACTTTAGGTCCATTTGTATTTTTTAAGAGGCGTGAACAATCAGCAATAAATGACGGAATCAGTCAGCAATAATCACCACAATGAGAGGTTTTTAAGCAAACAACATACCGATGGGTTTAATAATTTGTGTAATTAGCCGTGGACAGACAGACATACAGACATAAACACACATGACCAAACACATGATCCACCCCGCAGGCTTACGTCTGGCAGAGATAATTACACATGGAGACAATTGGAGCATATTGTGTAATGTCCATCATGTTATTGCTGAAACAAAGCTCTAATGAGACCTATTTCACTTATGACTGAACCCAACAGATGCTGCCATGGAAGACCTTGAACTTACAAAACGATGGATCCACATGGACTGTTATGGCAGCTAATAGCAGTTGGCCGTATTTGGTCTGGCAGTTAAAAGTCAACTCCTTTTTTCTTTTCTTTTTCATCTAATCAACCAACCTTGAAAGTATCAATCCTCTCACTGACCCACATAGGTGGTAATTACCCGTTGCCATTTCCAGACATTTGACTGCACCTCCAGCCAGCTGCTTCCAGCCTCTGACGCTAATGCCAACAACCAAACAAAACCTTTACCATCACCATAACAGCCCATAACCGTGAATTGAGTCCACACCATCCACGCTAAAATAGTCTCTGTTGATTAAAATATATTATTATGATCAACTGATTTGTCTAAATCAGACTTTTAAAGCCTTAGATAAACTAAATAATGCATATTTGCACAATAACCTTACAATTGACCTTACTTTTGAAGGGATCTTTTTTTTTTTGTGCACAACATTTTTAATATAACAAGATCACACTGATGATTTTAATCTTAATCAATTTTAATAACTTGTTATTAAATAACAATGAACACAATAATTGAATTTCAACATTGGTGTTTAACATCCCCATGACCAAGTCACAGAATCCATGCAATGACTGACCTTTTACTCTGATCTCTGATTAAACACCTCTCTGTATGAGTGTTCGTTCTCACTTATTAAATATATCTTAATTCTTCCTCTTTCCTCTCAAAATCACTAATTAAACCTGAGTAACCTGTCATTATATGCACAGGAATAGTAAGAGAAACTAAACACTGATACTTTGAGATGATGTTTGCAGATTATTAGCAAGCAAACATAGCATAATAAAAGATTTCTGTATTTTCTTCACAGGCTATCTTTGTCACACACATTTTCTTTTTATCTTTTTATCTGCATCTCTCTCCATTCTTCTTTCCAGTCAGGCACTCTTTGAATGATCATATTCCCAGGCATGAGAGTGCTATGTAATTAACCTATGAGATTCCTGCTGTTGCAACGTGCATCCCGCCTGCATTATCAACCTCTTCCGGTGGATTATTACTGCCATCTTCTGGTCAAATAAAAACCTGAACAGGCAAGTGATGCACAGGTGATCTTGCAACTGTCTATGGTTGGAAAATAAACATCTAAACCTCTTCTTATCCTTCATCAAAAAAAGGGAAAAGGGTAAAGCCCATGGTTGTACAAATTACTTAAAATCAACAGCTCTGTGTTTTTGTCTATATGCTCAGTAAATGTGTCCTGTAAACTCTCTTGGTTGATGCTCAGCTGCTGCTCGACACCCTAAGTATTATACTGTTTCTGGTTCCTTCACTTCTTTCATTATTCTTAGTTTTGTCGCTGCTGGAAGTACAAAGACTAATTTTGTTTGAGAGGATTAGAGTTTCTGTTTCAAAACCAGCTAGAAGTCAGACAGGTCGAACTGAGTGAAACGTGGACCCTAAGTAAGGCTTTTTTGCTGTATTAATAATTATTGTGGAGACAAATTTGTTTTGTTTTTTAAAGCCTCAACATTTTTAGGGGCCCCAAGATAGTGCCCTGCCTTGATTGTCCATACATTGCACATATCAACCTCTTCCTTTGGCTAATCTCATTTCACTGATACGGGACACGTACGCTCTCTTTTTTCTCTCACACCTCTGTTCACTGTTATCCCAGAAAAGGATCAACCTGTAGTGCTTTGTTAAACAATAATCATCCATTTGAAGGGCCTTATTTTGTATGTGTAGACTCTATGTTTTCCTGTTACTGGTAGACAGGTGTATTAGTATCAATTTATCTCTCATTATGTGTGTAGTAGGTGTTTACTAAGGCTAATTATACATCAACGCTGTGTTGAAGGAGTTTTATCTTGGAAGTGTGATGTAAAAACACGTAATTATAGATAATGTGGGTGTAATTAGGTACTTCTTAATGAACAGACTTTAAATGAGATGTTGCTTGGATGAGAGCCGGAGAAAGATAGGACTGTGAGACTTTGTGAACTTACTTTAATATATTGTCCTCACTTACAGAGGTGGGTTTCTCCCATATGAGTTTGTAACAACAATTTCTGATTTGAAAATAGGAGACATCTGTGTTGTTAACTCATCAATGCAGCCTCACAGCGCAGGCTAATCGATCGAGTGGCTGCTGTGTTCGTGCTTTCCACATTCAACACCTGGGATGAGCTTTGTGAACAGAATACCTTAGTCTCATCTTATTTTCTGCACATGAGTCCTGAACATACACACGCTATTGTGCACACTTCATGCTGAAATGTGTGTTTTTTGTGGTTTATGCTCCTGCTTTAACTACACTGAGACAATAGTGAACCTGACTCCATCACTAAAAGCCTTCTTTTCTTTCTCTAGTCTTAACCCCCTGGATACTGACTGCAACGTTTTCAGTGACTTCACTCTCCTTTAATTAATTGATTCCCCTGCTCCACCTCATCTTCCACTGCAAACCTCTGCCTTCTTCTTCATCAAAGCGAGGGGATATGTTTTAGCCAACCTCCCCGCTGTGTTTGATATTCTCCCTCTCCTCTGCACCGAACCATCAGTCATGAAACCGTGCTTTGATCACACGATTGTCCGTGACATGCGTGACATTCGTCGCCTTGGCCTACACTTTCATCGCTGTGGTTCTGTCCACTCCGTCACAGTTAAAGGCTTCGTCTTCGTTCAAGTTCTCTTTTGCTCTCGCCAAGAGTCTAGTAGAATCTTTGTCATATTTTCTCTCTTCCACCCCTGTATTTGATGTGTCACGGGCTTAAATCTCTCAGATCGAAGATTATGAAGCGGCATGAAGCAAATGTTACAGGTTAAAGTGTCAACTTGAGCCATTTGTTTGAATACCAAAGATAAGATACAAAACAGTTTTTTTTTTTTTTCAAGTGGTTTAAATGCCAACTTTAAATAGAGAAAACAACATTACTATAGAATATAAATAGCAAACATTGTGGGGTTTTCAAGTCATGTGACTTCTTTCTTACTTCTCTCTTTATACTTCTAGTACGGTTTTTGTACTTGTGGGATCTTAAGCTGTGTAATATCCGTTGGAGAATATCAGATCGAATTCTCTGGTCGGTATTGAAAATGGTTTCTTTCTTTTAATGCTCGCCCACGCCTTTGGACCTGATGGGCCTTAACATTCCAGTCACATTCTGCTTGTTGCTCAGGTCGGCTTTTAACTTGTAATGTAGGTTCATGGAAATTCACAAGAGGGATAAAGGACATGGGTTGACATTTGTATATTTTAAAGGATATGCGCCGCTTAAATGTTGTTGTTTTGCTCCCTGTGGACTCATAGAGAGAGACATGGACGTGTGACCAGACTTCAGTCCATCCACTAACGCCCTTTGAAAGCCCTCCCTTGGCAGACATGGAAATGCTTTTAGTAGCACGCATTACTCAGACTTTGGTGCCCCCTGTCTGCTGCAACCAGCGTCACACAGTTTATTTCCTGCCCTATGGTTCTCTATTTGTCTGGCTAAACACCTGTTCCCCAAACCCCACGAATATGTTTACCAATCGACAGAGCCAAGTGGGTGTGACTGGCCTGAAAAAGCTGATTTAGACCCACTGAGCTGTTCCGAACTGCAGGACACAGATTCTTTTCACACATGTTTCTGTGAGATATGTATTTCATCTTGGCAGCAGAAAGACTTAAAATGAATTGTTGAAAGTCAGGATCATGCCCAGCTTCGTTCTTTCGATATTCTGTGTGCATACAGTTGCAGTGCCTTCAACCTTCACGGGGGAAAGCCTCGCTGTGTGCTTTTTCTTTACAGTTGACAGGGGCCTGAAAGTCATTTGATGCCGGCCTGGCAGTTTGCTGAAGGGAACAGGAGGGAGAGGGAGGGAGAGTCAGGAGAATTAGAATGTATTTCAGGTCTGAGGCAAGTGGTGCATTGCTGCAACTCGTATCTCAGGGAAGGAGGGAGTTTAAAGGGGGGGCGGGGGGTATGGGAGGAGGTTTTTGCAGTGAACTGTTGCTAGGAAACACTTGTGGCATCTCTACTCCTTCTCGTTGAAATGCCAGGACTAACAGAAAAGCTGGAGTGAAATGTCAATGTTTTCCTCCCAGGAGTTTGAAGAATGTGGCGCGTGTTTCTATTTAAGTAGCCATGTTTATCAAAGGGTTCTTAAAGAGTCAACACAAGCCTTTCTTATACTCAGAGAGTGTTTAGGATGCAGGCAGGCTGGCAGGAGCTTCCTCTGGTTCGTTCTTGTCTACTGTTTGTCTGGCTGGCTGTCTTTTTTTTGCTTTGTCTTTGTTTTTTATTCCCATCTCGTTCTGTCTTTAAACAATGTTCTGCCAATTTCTCCCTACCTCATTTCCTCCTCCCTTTCTTCACTAACTTACTCTTCATCTTTTATTATTCTTCCCCTATTCTCTGTCTTTTAAAAGTTTCTCGCTCCCTAATTCCCTCCCTCCTTCTCAAATTCACAGCCATATGTTGCATCGGTGTAATCTTCTGCCCAGATATTTGATTATGAAAGCCTTCTGGCTGCAAAAGGCTCAACTCTCCACCGACCACTACTGAGCCGATTCCCCTACACACAGTAAATTGTAATTCAGAGAGAGTAACCAGCTCTGTATTAGAATAAAAGCATTTAAATTCTGCAGTGACCTCATCTGCACCAAAATACATAAGTAGAGAAGGATACATATTTCCATACAGATGAAGATACATTTGAATAACAGAACCAGAATCGGACAACACTTCATTTCTGGACACTTTTATTCCTAAAATTGATTAAAAAAGGAGCAAAAGCAGAGATGTTTGAGTTGCGCATAATTAATAATTTCTATTATGAATGACATGAATCATCTTTATGCTCATGCTAGTTAAAGCTAGTTTGCTCTTTTGTCAGTAAATGTGTATAATCTCTGAAATAAAGGAACATGTATACAGGCTTTCACATTGGTAAACATACCCACTAAGATGGCCTTCACACAGTTTCCCTCAAGCTTTGGACTGGATTACGGTCCACATAACCTTGAGGAAATCTGACTTGCTGTCTACGGCTTTTGCCACATAATATACTGCACAAAGCACGCTCTTTAATATCCTACACCCACATGCTTTATTCATCCATGTACTTACTTTGCACTCCACTGGGAGGGGATCAAATTCATACCATTGATTGACTTCCATTGCATTGTGTGAGTCCTTAAAGCTAATTATCTCATAATAAATGCCAGGCTCATGCATGGGGAATAATGAGGTTTTTTTGTCTCGTTAAGTGGAAGAAGCCAGGATTTGACAGCGTGAGGGCACACAGCGGTGAGTCTTGACACAACAGTTCTATGCCTGCTGACTGCACTGCACATACTAATGGGTACAAATGGAAGGCTGCCATGAAAGGAGTCCCAGTTTTAGCTCATGTGTACTCTAGAAATGCTGAACTGAAATATCAACATTTAAAAGAAATATACATATTCTGCCTTTTCATTATTCAACATATTGTATTGCAGCTTTGTAGCAGTTGACATTGTGCTTACCGACGTAGTAGAAAACAGTAATTGCATTTCCTCCCACTCTACACAGGGTTGCAAAATAAAAACTTTGTAAAAAAAAACTTTCAATTAGATGAACCTTGATGATAAAACATACATTATACCCCTACTTCACCCGTGTTCAAACCACACCCATCTTTAAAATTGCCCCTTTATTTCGATCTCAACTATACCATTTGTATAATGTTGTGACTGCTTCTTGCTCTGTTTCAGCAAAGTACTTATTACATGTCCCCAGGGCCACACAAGGTGAAAACAATACCAGCTGGAATCAAGATTAAAATGAAATGTGTCAATGCTGTTGCTCAGTTGGTAATAACTTGTTGCAGATAGATATTTTTACATTACATGTTACTTGTTAGACGCTTTTATCCAAAGCAACTTACATACTCAATACTGTGGGAAATCCCCACAGGAGCAATTTGGGGTAAAGTGTCTTGCCCAAGGACACAACGACATGCTGACTGCAGTGGGGTTTGAACCTGTGCTCCCCTGATCCGAACACCAACAATCTTTACTTCCAGCTGCTATAAAGTGAGCCTTTTCCAGCAAGTAAATGGATGTGTTTTCTAAAGGCCAATATCAATATTGACAGAGGGGGAACATCCTGTGGTTTAGGGACTACAGCATCCACAGCGGGCTGTGTTTCCAACAGTCGCTGCTTTGTGTTTCAACTGACTGCGCCGGCAATACAGCTTCTCCGTAAGTCTTTAATATTATTTTTCTCTTCCTAGAAAAACCAGTATTAAGTCAGAGTTTGGTATTTGGTCTGTTTCTGTTAGGCTCTTGAGATTTGAGATATGTTTACTTTTGCATAAACTGAGTAATTGTGCAAATTTAAGCTACATAATGATTCTTAGGCAAGGCAAGGGAAGTTTATTTATATAGCACCTTTCAACACAAGGCAATTCAAAGTGCTTTACAAAAATGAAAGACATTAAGAAACATATTATAAAATCAGTCATTAAAAAGAAAAGCTAATAAAATAAACATTAAAAGACAAAATACATGGATAAAAGTTACAGTGCAGTCTAAGATATGAATAGTTCAATTAAAAGCAGTGGCAAAAAGAAAAGTCTTCAGCCTGGATTTAAAAGTAGTAAGAGTTGCAGCGGACCTGCAGGTTTCTGGGAGTTTGTTCCAGATATTTGGAGCATAATAACTGAACGTTGCTTTACCATGTTTAGTTCTGACTCTGGGGACAGAAAGCTGACCAGTCCCTGAAGACCTGAGAGATCTGGATGGTTCATAATTTAGCAGGAGGTCAGAGATGTATTTTGGGCCTAAACCATTCAATGCTTTATAAACCACCAGCAGTATTTTGAAATCAATTATTTGATACACAGGAAGCCAGTGTAAAGACTTCAGAACAGGGGTGATGTGATCCACTTTCTTAGTGTTGGTAAGGACTCGAGCAGCGGCGTTCTGAATCAGCTGCAGCTTTCTAATGGATTTTTTAGTGAGACCTGTGAAGACACCATTACAGTAGTCAAAGTCTACTGAAGATAAAAGCATGGACAAGTTTTTCCAAATCCTGCTGTGACATTAGTCTTTTAATCCTAGATATGTTCTTTAGGTGATAGTAGGCTGATTTAGTAACTGTTGTAATGTGACTGTTGAAACTCAGGTCACAGTCCATGAGATTTCTGGCTTTATCTGTTGTTTTGAACATTGCAGACTGAAGCTCAGCGCTAACTTTTATACGTTCTTGGCTCCAAAAAACATTACCTCAGTTTTATCTTTGTTTAATTGGAGAAAGTTCTGACACATCCAGTCATTGATTTGTTCAATGCACTTAGTCAGTGTTTGAATTGGAGCATAGTCTCCTGGTGAAATGGTTATGTAAATGTGGGTGTAATCCGCATAGCTATGGTAACTTATTTTGTAGTTTTTCATTATCTGAGCCAGTGATAGCATGTAGATGTTAAAGAGAAGAGG
>NW_011359155.1:0-3981 GCF_000735185.1 Notothenia coriiceps
AGTAGTACGTACGTACGTACGTACGTACTACTACGACGGTACGTCGTACGACGACACACACACACACACACACACACACACACACACACACACACACACACACACACACACACACACACACACACACACACACACACACACACACACACACAAAGGAAGAGTGTGAGTTAACTAAGCACACTGAATTTAAGGTTTTTATTATGCTGAAAAGTCTGTCCTTTTTTTCTAAAGATATGTTTGGTGCATGATTTCAAGGTATTCAAACTAAAGGTCTATTAAAGTTAAGTCAAAAGTCAAATCGACTGAAGACTGAAACCTCACACTGCACATTCTAGCACTTACACATTTTTGGCTTGGCAAAAAAGTCAAGATAATGTAGTAGAAATACATCTGGTTAGGCTCATTGATAAATGTACCTGCACGATTGTTTCTTCATGGTCACTTTGAATAAAAGCGTCAGCTAAAAATGTTTTAATAAAAATGTAATACATTAATCAAAGGCTTTAATGTCCTTTGCAACAGTTGGTACTGAAAATACAACAAGGGCAACATTCAATATACTTACACAAAAAAGAGAAAAAATGGTTCAAATGGCATAATCGTGTATACAGAAAATACAGAAATAAGCAGGAAGTAATGTAGAGTCCAAAGAGTGCATCAAATGCTCATACCGTAATTATCATAATAAGAAAAGGATATGTTTTCTATGGACACCTATGGCACAAATGTTCTTCCTTTGGTTAAACTGAATACTGAATATTTTCCTTTGGACTCAATTTCACTGTAACACATCTACAGCGGGGGGAAGACATTGAAAGTGTCCATCGCATGCATCGCGTCTCAAGGGGGGGGCTATAGGGGGAGAGAGAGGGAAGAGAGAGAGAGAGGGGTGTGTTTGTGTGTGAGAGAGAGAGAGAGGGGTTTGTCACACCGAGCGCATGAAGGAGAGACCAGCAGAGTCCGAAAGACCCGCAGCCAGTCCGCTCTCTGATGCCCACAAACTGCGACTCCAGCTCCCCAAAGTGCGCACATCTGAGCGGTAACTCTCTCTCTCTCAGCCTGAACATCTGGATCTGTCCGCAGCTGCTGCACGTTTTCTCTTTTCCTTCCTCTTTTACTCGCTTTTTACTGCGCAACCGGGAGAAAGTGCCGCGTCCTGCGCAAGAAGAAAAAGAAGTTGAGCAAAGAAGAGTTTTGCTTCCCGTAGATTAAACGGTGAGTGGTGATGCTCCGGTGATCAAAGCTGTAATTGCTTTAATTGGTGATTTGATGGCAGTGCAGTGTGTGTTCTGTTCTGCCGGGCTTTCTCTCTTTCCTTGAGTGAGGAAACTTGTGCGCTCTCGCTGCAAAACTGGTCTCCGGTTTGACACGATGTAAAGACTTTGAGAACATTTGAGTTCTTGTAGAAATCTAAAACAGGGTCAAATCTAGAACTTTGTGCTTACAATTGGGTAAAAAGTCGCTAAATGTGTCAATTAATGGCGAAATTCATGCTGAATGTCTGCTTTAATTTGTCCAGGTTAAGTGTTTTAAAGTCGATTTAGTGTCGTGTGCAAACTTGAATTCTCATCCTGGTTTATTATCAGATTTTAAGGTTGAAAAACTGATAAAAGACCCCAAAAAAGCACAACTTTACTTCCTCATTTCGGCCTCTTATGTCAATCTTTCATTTTGAAGAAACATGGGAAGACGTTAATTTATACATCTCTTCCAATTCCCATATATGTACTGTCGTTTAACTGTTTTTCTTATTTTGTTAATTATCTGCAATCATTAAACAGACTTAATGCTTGTAACGTTTTATGTGCAAATTGTTCATTCGCATTTTAATAGGCCTATTGCTCATTTTGAGAAATTCCCGGGTACTTATTCTACTTAAAACGTTCCGCCTCGTATTCATTTTATTGGACACAATTAGCATGATTTACTAATTATTGATTTACTGTGAAAACTCATTATTTAAAGAGAGACACAAGAAGGAATGGTTCGTTATTTTCTGATCGCGTTTGAACGATTTCCCCCAATTTTATTTTATTTGACATCGCAATCAGATTGTTTGCATGCTTCGCAACGTGTGTGTTTTATTGCGAGTTTATTCCGTCGTAATTATTTACAGGCACAGTAGGCCTCTCCAACCTTTTTCTATTGAAATCAGTCCAAAACTGGGATTGTAAAAAAGCCTCTATAGTTGCAAAACCTTTTTTTTGTGTGTGCGTTAGGGACCATAAAAAAAACTCCTAGAAACTTAAGAAAAGAAAAGAAATACGTATTATTAAAAGAGGCAAAATGGGTGTGATAATCTAGAAAAGCTTTGAAGAAAATATCATATTTGAAAGAAAAACAGTCAAAACATCTTGGGGTTCATACATAAAAAAATATCCTGAGAAATTAACAAATGAGAAAAAAAGTGATGTGTTAATAACTGAGGGAAACTTCATTGTTAAAATTCAGAAATTATTTGAAGAAAATCAATGTTGTATTCCATATGTGTAAGAAAACAGGGTCAGAAAATACATACTGTACAAACTGTCCACTGAGACAAATATAACATGTGTGATATTAGGCTATATGAATACACTTTGATTGATTCATTGAGAAAATGTTTGGGATCATACAAAAAATTCCATGAAAAATGTACAAAACAGCAACAAAAGTAATGTATAATAAAAGAGTATTAATTAATTGTTAAAATCCAGAAATGCTTTAAAGAAAATCCTTATATTTGAGAGCAAAAAGGGTGGAAAATCTTTGCTGAAAACTTAACAACTAAGTCATTTATTAATTAGAAAGGGCAAATCCATTGTTACAATCTAGGAATGTGTTAAAGAAAATCTTTCTGGGAAGAAAAGGGTCAGAACATCTTTGGGATCATAAAAAAACAAACTAGTTAAAAAAAAACAATTGTAACAATCCTCAAATTCTTCGAAGAAAATTATTCCTTGTGATATTTTAAAGGAAAAATGGTCGAAAAAAACCTGTTAAATAAATATTTTCATGTCCTTCTTTCTGCTCCACCTCCACCTCTCTTCAGTCATTTATTAATTAGATAGATCACTGTTACAGTCTAGGAAGGCGTTCAAGAAAATCTTTAGCCATATTGGGAAAAAGAAAGGGTCAGACAATCTTTGGGATCCTTAAAAAAAATCCCTGAAAACTTCACACAACAATCCACAAATTCTCTGAAGTAAATGATTTCTGGATGTGATATTTGAAAGAGGAAATGATCTTAAATATCTTGTTAAATTCACTTTTTGAACGTCCTTCTTTCTCCCCCTCTCTTCAGTAACTAACAGGGAGGTGAATGGACCTCCACCGGCCCTTCAAGATGGACGTCTCCTCCTACCTGCCCGCCCCCCTGGCCTCCCCCGCCCTCATGGTGCTCGCCTCCACCGCAGAGTCCGGCCGCGACGCCTCCGTCCCCTGCCAGGCGCCCAGACCCTTCGGAGTGCCCGTGTCCCTGGAGAAGGACCTGCACCTGCCCTTCCCCTCCGCCTCCTACACCTTCACCTCCATGTACCAGCGGCAGGGCCCCATGTCCGGCACCTTCCCCTCCAGAGACTTCCCTTCCTCCCTGCTCCACCTGCACCCCCAGTTCTCCCCCCCTGGACATCTGGACTGCTCCACCCTCAGCATGCTGAACCACAGCGGGGTGGGCGCCTTCAGACCCTTCTCATCCCCGCAAGAGGAGAGGGAATCTGGGCTGTACCACTCGGCGTTCACCCCCGCCAAGAGGCTGAAGAGCTGCTTCCCAGAGACGGAGGGCAAGGAGTTTGACTTCGGATCCCCGGGAGGATCCTTGAAGGGCGGGGAGGATTCTGGGAGGAAGCTGTTCTCCATGTCCGGCCTGATGTCCGACGGAGAGGCGTCGTCCAGCCCAGAGGAGAGAAAAGAGCACGGTGAGAAGACCTGACATACACACACACACACACACACACACACACACACACACACACACACACACACACACACACACAGCTTGTG
>NW_011359155.1:4474-9610 GCF_000735185.1 Notothenia coriiceps
GTGTGTGGTGTGTGTGTGTATGTGTGGTGTGTGTGTGTGTGTGTGTGTGTGTGTGTGTGTAGGTTTGAAAGAGGTTGAGCAGGGATCGGAACGGGAAATACACACCCTACTTTCAAGGAAATCCACTACACACACTCCCTCGTACAGAGGGTGGGGGGGGGAGAGAGTAGTAACAGTAATAAAAGGCTACACAGGGGAGATAGACGACTAGGAAACCCACGAGAGAGAGAGGAGAGAGAGAGAGGGGGGAACAGGTAGCACAGTCCCGAGAGGAGGGCCCTGGCGGTGACTCCCCCCAACTAAAGGGTAGTACGGACGTATAAAAAACTGAGGGACTGAGGGATGGTGGGGGGGGGGGAAATGGAGGGTGGACTCCGCTCCACAACACGGGGGCGGACCAACCCGGTTAATAGGGCCCTCATTACTCCTTCGCAATGGACACGGACTTGGAGATTGGTGATAAACAGTTGTTTAGTCTGTCCGCCCACCCGCCGGTATAACTCGACTCCAAAAAAACAGGCACAGAAAGAGAGAGGGTTAAGAGAGATAGGAGAGGTAGGAGGTAGGAGGTAGGAAAGGGAGAGATAGAGGCGGTGGAGCAATAGAACTTGTCCCACCAGTGAGGAAAGGTTGGGGCACATTCGGAGGTGCGCATAAACACAGCGGCTCTTTTGAGACTGAAGTTGTGCCGGATATACCAGTATACAACCGATCTAGTGTTCGACTTATTCACTGTGACAAGTTAAGTAGGCACAGTCGCGGTCCGGCGGCATTTGTGAAACAGCTGCCTGTGCTACTTCTCTCGTCTTTCCTTTTTATAAAAAAATCAAAATTGCGACGAAAGTTAACAGTGGTAATCGTCGGGGTGGGAGACATGCTCTCACACACATCACCTAAAGGAAACTTTCATCCCACACATAAAGGCAAGAGCAGGGACGAGTTGAGAAAAGTTTGGATCGTGTGTGTGTGTGTGTGTGTGTGTGTGTGTGTGTGTGTGTGTGTGTGTGTGTGAGTGACGGGGCCGGGGAGGCGGAGTGGCAGCGAGGAATCTCAATATGGAATTTTAATAAGGACGGGAGAGGAAAGTGTGTGAGAGGTGTGTCTGTCTGACAGTGTTTGCTCGGAGCACTCGTGCATTGCGTCCCTCATCTCCTGATTTTTAGGGGAATCTCATTTGGGGAATGTTGACAAGGACAAAAGACGAGGTGGAAGAGGAACATGGCGAGCGTCTCTGCTGCTCCACACAAAAAAAAGAGAAGAGTTTGGGAGAAAGAAAATGGATTTGTGCACAGTGGAAGCTGCTTTCCCAGCTTTATCCAATTAGATTGGAGCTCAGGCAAACTAAGAGCTTTAATGCAATTGAGCTCCCGGCACTTTTCTAAGTCTGACATCCACTTGTTCCTCTTCACTGAGTAACAGACAGTCACTTCAGGACCCAAAGTCTTAACGGTTAAGCTTGAGATCTCCTCGGGGTGGGAGAGTGATGCTGCAGCCATGGCCGTGCAAACACTCACTGAAGTTAAAACCATATCATAAAAACCTGCTTTTATACTTTTTAGCTTTTCTTTATATTTGAAATGACGTTCTGAGTTGTGTTGTGTGTTCTCCCCGTGTTGAGGGCTTCGTCCAAGTGTTTAAACTCAAATCATGTGAAAGGAATATGCCTGAAACTGCCCTTAGAGGAGGGATTTTACATTATATCAAAGACCTACCCTGGGATACCTTACGTTTCTTCAAAAACTATTCGCTTTTTGTCACATGCCTCCACAATGAGCCAAAAATAAAGAAAATGGAGAAAAGTCCAACTACATCAAATCACATTTGAATGATATCATAATAATAATAATCCTTATATTTATTATAGCGCTTTATCAATGACTCAAAGCGCTTTACAAATACACATTATAATACATGTACTGTGGACAATACCCACAGGAGCAAATTCGGGCGAAGTGTCTTGCCCAAGGACACAACGGCCTGAAGCAGTGGGGCGGGAGCGGGTTTCGAACTGGAGTTCCCCAACACCCCCTTGATCTGATGATCAAACGCACAGACCACTGCGCCACCCGTCCCAGATATAGCCCAATATCACAAATTACACACATGTCTCAGGGGACTTCCCCGCTTAATGTACAGATCAACTAAACATGAATGACAGATTGAAACACACAATAAAAGGATTACCAAAGTCGATGAAATAAAGATTCAATATGCAGACATAAAGACATAACCCATGTTGCACCGATGAGCACAAACTCACTCAGTATAACCCAAGTCTCACTTATCCAGTCGCTTGAAATGTTGACTAATCTAAACACTTCGACTCGCCCGGACGACGAGCATGTTTTCACAAAAGTGAGTGTTTTAAATAGTGCGATTTTAGTAATAAGTTGTATGTTTGGGAAGCTTTGAGGCGAAAGGAAGATGTTTTTTATTTTTTTATTTAACCAGATACACGGCATTGAGATAAAATCTAATTTACAATGCTGACCTGGCCAAGAAGGTGCAACGTTACACATTTTTACACATAACACAGATATATCAAATACAGAGAACTAAGTAAACAAAAAAAAGCTGTCACTACATTCTGCACATTTGGGACAGTAATACTTATCACTGGTGGTAAGGACCTCAGACAACTTCAATTTAAAACAGGCTATCGGGACAAGTTTACAGATGTGACAGTTTACAGCATGGTTTTAACAGTTTTGATTTAGTTAAGCCCCGGTTTCCTTCAATTCATCACGCCGTTATGTAATTCTTTCTCCACACAGGAGAGTAATTGTTGAACGAGAGATACTTTTTGGACGAAGCATTCCTTCATGTACGCAATGCAAACTGGATTTGTTCACTGGGCACCAACAGAATGAACTTTGAGTATTTGTTAACCGGGAGTCAAATGATTATATTTGCTGTCTTTACAAGAAACTTTTTGACAGAAGCAAATGGCATGTTACTTGTTGAGCCACTCTTCTGAGCCCAGGTGTTCAGGTGCTGTCGTTCCTCTCACAGTGTCCTCCATTCAACAAGCAGGTGGGCACATCCTCCTCTTCCTCTTCCTTTGCCAGTGGACGACTCTCTCTGTCCATTTAGTGTCTCCTGTCTCCCTCGCAGACCTGCCTGTGTTTTATCAGGGAATGTCTGAGACTCTGACAGCTGTTCAAACAGCCGCGCTGCGTTCAAAGGGCAGATGTCTTCACTGGAGCGAGGCGTGCTTATTTTCCTCAGGGAGACGCTTTCCCCCGCGGCCCTGAGCTGGGACTGAAATGGCCCTTTACCAGAAAAACCTGAGGGGAACAGTGGCGAAAACACACTGTGGCCAGACGCTGAGTGACGGAGAGAGAATGTGTGTGTGTGTGTTGCTGTGTGTGTGTGTGTGTGTGTGTTGCTGTGTGTGTGTGTGTGTGTTGCCGTGGTGGCAGAGCGCAGGGAGAGCTGTGATAACTGGAGGCAGATGTTGGAGAGCCCCTGTGTTGTGATACTTGTTACCAGACTGCTGGTCCTGGCTGTCAGAAAAAGTAGACGAGACTTCAACAGATACAAACTCAATCCACTAGCTCGAGAACTTTTGTCAGACTCGGAGTATGGCTTATTTTATCAGTGAGTTTAACATATTTTCTTTCTGGAAATATGACTCGGAGCCTGTTTTACAAAGTGACTTCTGAACCATGCTGACACGTAGATCCCCAATGGTGGCAGCGTCTCGTTTAACCAGATGTTTGTCATTTGGAAATCACAGTTTGGTTTGCAGAGGGCTGTGAAATATGTGGTTTGTTTTGATTAGCGAAACTATTTAAATTCAAAAGGAAATCTCATGTTCCAAATTTGGTCCCCTTAACTCACTAAATGAAACATTACAACGTCAGTTTATAGCTAGTGTGTAACTGGACCGTTATGAAATGATTCACACACAAATTACAGTTCTGTTTATTAATTAAAGAAATACTCAAATGTATTTAAATAGTGTGTTTTTATGCATGTATCTGATAACACTTAGAATTTGCTATAGTTTACATCGTTCACCCCCTGTCCATAATTCCTACTGGCTGGCTTTCATGAAGACCTAACGTGTCATTTTAAGTATTTGTTAATTAAGATAATGTCGGTAGTGTTTTTACGTTGACTTGTCAGGGACATATCAAATGTAGCTTATCATGCTTTTCAACTTTACAACATGCACATTTATTATGAGTCTTCTTTGGTCAGGTGGAACATGAAAGCTCAAATAGACAAATATTTAACGTGGACAAAACCTAAATTAAACCAGGTCTTTAAATGAAGCACGAGCCGAGTTTAACTTCTCTCCCTCTCTTAAGAAAGGCGATGAGAGACTCGCCAAATCTTCACCTGAGGGAAAGGAAATCCTGTTGAACTTAAATCGAGGGGAAACATGTAAGCGTAACACACGCTGAGGATAAGTGTCCTCCACGCTCACTTATTCATGGGTTGTTAGCGGACCAGTGCGGCGCTCGAACAGAATCAATATTACACAGATTCATCTTAGATCTGGCACATGGATTATCTCTGTGGTGAAGTTTGATGGGTGTAAGCTGGTTTCACACACAGCTTACCGTGTGTGTGTGTGTGTGTGTGTGTGTGTGTGTGTGTGTGTGTGTGTGTGTGTGTGTGTGTGTGTGTGTGTGTGTGTGTGTCTTTGAAGAAGGGTGTGTGCTCGTGTTCATATGGATGCCACTTTGATCCTAGTATATTACCGTTGTCAGGAGCTTGTGGTCATACAGTCAGTAAAATAATCCAAATTATGCCGTCACACGATTATCAGCAGTGCATGTTTGTGTACTTTACAAGTTTCTATGGTGTATTGACATCTTTCTCTCTCTCACACACACACACACACACACACACACACACACACACACACACACACACTAGGCTTTTTGTGCTGATTTGATAACATGGTTACCGTTGGTTATGTGTGTGTGTGTGTGTGTGTGTGTGTGTGTGTGTGTGTGTGTGTGTGTGTGTGTGTGTGTGTGTGTGTGTGTGTGTGTGTGTGTGTGTGTGTGTGTGTGTGTGTGTGTGTGTAGTGTAGTAGTAGTAGTAGTAGTAGTAGTACGTACGTAGTAGTAGTAGTAGTACGTAGTAGTAGTAGTAGTACGTAGTACGTAGTAGTAGTAG
>NW_011359156.1:0-8600 GCF_000735185.1 Notothenia coriiceps
CCGTCTTCCAGCTCCATGCTGTGTCTCTCCGGCTCGAAGGTGCTGTCAAAGTTCTTGAATCGGTTCCTGTCATTGATAATGTGGGACGACGCACCTGTGTCCACGATCAGTCCCTTCCTTTTGGCCTGCTGCTGCTGCGCTGACCAGCTGGCGTATGCTGTCTGCGCCCCGAAGGTGAAGTCCTCTCTTCCCGCTGCTCTCCGGGCGTCGTCTCGACTCGCCTCACGTCCACCGCTGCCGCCATCTTGTCCACAGCCGCCATCTTGCACGTGCGCGTACCGAGCGCTCTGTTCGCGCTTCTTTCTACACACTCTGTCTGCGTGTCCCGAAGTTTTACAGAAACTACACCAAACTGTTTTTGTGCAATTATCTTTTCGGTGACCCTTTTCAAAGAAATTGGGGGAACGGAAGTAAGAAAGGGGTCATATAATATTGTGGTGGTTCATCTTATAATTCAGTCTAGAGAATGCACCAGACAGCTAAGACTTGCAAAAATCTAAATTTTCTAGGGGGAGGCCCCCCAAACCCTTCGTGCATCATTTCGTCCACGCGCATTTTTCAGTGCAATCTCTATTGGGCTCAGGGCCATCTGTGGGCCATCTAAGCTAAATCCTTAATATCATGCACTGCCTATCATACAATGCAGCGACTTCACAGATACTGAATCTTACTACAAACTACATTTAAAAATTGTCAGTCAAAAAGTAAGATTATAGTTTAATAACAGTGGCATCAAAATTGTATTATTGGTCTGATATCAATTGTCATGGTTTCATCCAATGCCATGTTTCATTGATGTCTTACTGTAACAGAAACGTGAGATTTATGACCAGGTTTTAATGCATACAACCAGGCTCCATTTGCCATGACAAAATGGAGACACACTATTTAATATTAAAGCAAATTATTTATTGAACAAATCAAAACAGACGCTGTCTATTAATAATAAGCAAAGCCGCATTAAAGTCCAACTAGTTCAAGGAGATGTGGATATCAGTGAAATCAGTATGGGTAAGAGTTAAGTGTGAGTTGAAATACAACACTAAGGTAACTAAACAAGGCAATATTAGGTTAAACCTTTGTTATTAAGACAGACCTCCTTTCTCTGTGAAAACTGACTCCCTCAAAATGTCCAGTTTAAAATTGATGTAATTTCTGACCGTCCTATACCAACTTTAAACATGCTTTCCTGAACTGATGCCTGCACACAAGAACAACAACAAAGATGTTAATTGCAGCACGCCACTGAAGTACGTGTTTATGGTTTCATTTAAAAGTTTTAGTACAACATTCCCTAAGGTGATCACTTTCTGGATCTACACCAGGCACATGTTAATCTTTATGCAGGTTAAACCTTTCTTATTAAGACAGACCTCCTGTCTCTGTGAAAACTGACTCCCTCAAAATGTCCAGTTTGAAATTGATGTACTTTCTGACCCTCCTATACCAACTTTGAACATGTTTTTTTAGAGACATGTAGGTCTAAAAGGTCATATTTTGCAACTGTTAATAAAAACTCAAAAAATATAGATTACTCCCACCTACTGTGCACAGTTGTAGGCATGGAGCACTGACTGTGTGCTCACTGTTGATGTGGCTGTTTGCTCCGACTGTGGGCTTGGTAAGCTTACAGAGAATAAGAGAAATGTTATTGCAACATGGAGCTAGACATACAGTCATGAACTTGCGCAATGTAGATTCCTTCCAGGAGCCTTGCTTAAATGATTATTTTGGTTCTCATGCACACACCTTCTCTTGTCCCCTTGGGCCAGACTGCAGGTTCCTGTGAGGACCTGTCTGATGTCTAACAAAAGTTCAATTAGTTTACAGCAACTTCTGTTATGTAGCCAAGATGTGGTTTGTTGAAGGTGAGAAAGTGGCACCTCTAAACCAGGGCTTCTCAAACTCCGGACCGAACTGCAGATCAATCCGGACCGAACCCTAACCTTTTTTTTTCTGATTCTGATATAAATTAAGGTGGACCTATTATGCTATATTGGAAAAATATGTTGTAAGGCCATACCTAAACAAAATATGTCTGTGAAGTTTTTTGCTTAAAATACCAAACAGTTCACCCATTGTAGCCATGCCTCATACTGCTCATACCCCTCTTTTGCAGCCCTGTTAGAGAAATGCGGATCTTGGGTACTTAGCTTGAAAAAAACAAAAAGAGGAGGCGGAGCTAATGCATGATCAGAATTCTACCGGAGATAAAGTTAAATTCTGCTCTGATAAAACGCCATCCTGTTCTAAACCACATCAAAGATTATTTCTGAAACAGTATGGAGCTCAAATGCTTTTTCTCTTGCGGGTTTATCACAAGGTGAGTTCCTTTTTTTATTTCCTGCTTTTTAAACACATGTGCTCTTCAGTACAGGTTAGCTCTGAGTGTTAGCGAGGCTTGCTAATGTAAACAAAGACGAGATTACGTCCAAAACATGTCAGGCATTGTTTCTGATAGCAACTTTCTGTCGGTCCGCTGCCGATTTGACATCAGATCGGCAGCAAATCTGTATCCGCTCGTTGTACCCCTGTTTTCGAAAGATTTGGGTACGGAGGAAAAGAGAGAGGCTTTTATTTTCTGACGCTGCGTGAGTTCCCCGACGCACCGGGGACACATATTTATGTATAAAAGACATCACAAAGTGCATTTTGCATGATAGGTCCCCTCTAATGTATATTTTCTTGTGTCTGATGCGTTGTGAGAATGAACGTGCATATATATTTACTTGTGTGCGCGAGCGTGACACGCATTGCAGACCGCAAGTTAACCGCAAGTTTACCTTGACTTTCTAGTGCTTCTAATGCCATTTTTGCCGAGGTTCAAGGCATTGGCTACAGACAAACAGTGCCATTTCTCCCACGTTCAAGCCATCATACTGTATGTATGTGTTGAATGTGTGTGTGTATACAGGGGCGCCGTTTACCGACAGGCAAGTGCTTTGACCAGAAGGGGGCCCCATAATAAGGTAGATTAATCCAATCCAATCCAACTTTATTTATTTAGCACTTTAAAACCTCCAGACCAAAGTGCTGTACAGAGAGATACATAAAATATAAAATCACACAGCTCAGCTCACAAAACATAAAATAAATAAATACATTTAAAATAAAAGATACAAACACAAAACAAACCAGAATAACACCAAACTGACACCAAAGAACACCAAAGAACATGTCGGCTCACGTCTCCTGCGTCTTGGCCATGTTTCGCACTGGAACACATCGCAAAGACTTCAGCCGACGGCCAAGTTGCACGTACGATCGCATGCCTGAGTGGCAATAACTCTCCTTACCAGCAGGCGTCGGTTGTGTGTATTCGTCATTCAAAAGAGGCAACAACCGGAAGACAGACTGCGTGATAACCGAGAGAAGAAGAGCAGACTGCGTGATATAAACAAACAACAAACAACAAATAGCGTGCGTTCAATTTTCACTCTACAACGAGAAGCTCATGGGGCTTTCCCGAACCTGTGTCGAGAGCTGGAGTTAAATTAAATCTCAGATTTGCCTACTTAATAGTTTGTTTGGGTCCCTCACTTCCGTTTCGCTTCTCATGCACAGATTCACTAAGCTGAAGCCAATCAGAGTGATTTCTTTCGCTGATGGCCTTTCGCCGACAGCCTACTCATCGACGGCCCGAAATCTATCGACATCAGAGTCCTGCATCCTATCCTGCATCCTACCCGTGGGTACCCGACGAGTGACCCGCAAAAAAGGTGATTCGCGGGTGGTAACGCTTTTTTCCGGGTTCGGTTCTGGCTAAAACAAAGATGATGCAGGTCGGGTCGCGGGTGTTGCATAATACATATATTAAAATAATAATAATTTAATATTATTCGGGTTGCGGATCCTGTGCCGACGGGTCGGGTCGGGTTGCGGAACTAATTGGAAATATGTGCGGGCGGGGCATAAATGTAAGATTGAGTAACTGTTTTCGGAAACGGTGGTTTATAAAGCTACTTTTGAAAATTACAATTGTGAATCCTGTTTATTTTATTATTTCTATTTTCCTGAAGGATAGCTTAAATGGATCCCTCACGCAGCGTCCACACGGCGGCGTGCGTTGAAGCTTGCCGGCGGGCATGTCTGAAACTCGACCAACAACCAATCACATGAATCTCCCGCCCCGGATACACAAGCACGCGGTTTGATTGGCTAGAGCTTGTACTGGCATATGATTTGATTGGCTGACGCTTCCGTCGAAGCTTCAAAAGTTGAACATTGCTCAACTTTTGAAGCGAGCAACGCGAGCAAAGCGAAGCGACACTCCCACATAGCAGTTCGGCAAAGCTTGATGTCACCCCATTCAAAGTGAATGGGCAGAAGCGTTGAAGCTTCAACGCACACCGCCGTGTGGACGAGCCGTCAGGCCTCTGTCCTCGGTCCCCTCCTCTTCTCTCTGTACACAAACTCGCTCGGATCTGTCATTAGCCCGCATGGTTTTTCATACCATTGCTACGCTGATGACACTCAATTAATTTTGTCTTTTCCCCGTTCGGAAACCCAGGTTGTCGCACGCATATCTGCTTGTCTAGCAGACATCTCTCAGTGGATGTCTGCTCACCACCAGATGTTACATGAAGCACGCCACTGAAGTATGTGTTTATGGTTTCATTTAAAAGTTGTAAGAACTAGAATATTCCCTTAGAGATTACATCAATGGTGAGAGGCAGGAGAAAGACAGCCAATTGTCTGAAATGATGGATTTTTGGCTGTGCTTCTCCACAATACTCGACAGCACAAAATTGTGGCAAATGTCAATAATGAGTGACGTAAAAGTCTTCACCCTAATTTGAAGCGCTATTCATTAAATTTGTTGTCAGTGGGGTGTTAATGTCTTTTAAACATTAATGCAAAGTACCAATTAACTTAATTTAAAAACATACAGTAATCACAGCATAAAGTTGCAAAAAGAGCTAATTAAAAGTACAAAAATCTAAATTGTATTTACATTAGGATACATTTACTCAGTTACTTTAAATGACCACAAAAGTTAAGCAGGGCTGGCCTCCTACAGTTTTCAAGTTATTCAATCCAAACTAAATGTTATGCAATCTGTTTATGGAGAGGACTTTCTGAGGTATCCTGCTGTGCTGCTTGTTCTTCCAACACATTCAGCTGTGTGCCGATCAAACAGCTCCTTATGCATAATGGAACACCGAACCAAACAACCTTTTAAAAAAACAAAACCATAAAAGTGTTTACTCAATAAATGTAATCCTCAGTTGGATTTTACCAGCCAACAAGCAACCAAGGGCTATAGTTTATGTTATACGTTGAAATTGTAACTTGTTGAAATCAGGGATGATTTTGCCTGATGCCAAACTTTCATAATGTTCTGTATTTAATAAGCAATATTGACCAAACAGTGCTTTTACAGTTCAGAGGGAAATAAGGATGGGATTTGTTGGTGATAGAGAAGATATTGCCCTAGGATTGGATAAAGCAAAGTGGATTAGTGTAAAAGACTGTGACCAGACACTGCGTATAACAGCACTTCATATGTTTTCAATACAAAATTGGATGACTTGAAAGTTTGAGAAATAAAAAGGGAAAAGGTCTTCAATTTAACGTTTTTGATGAGAATACACACAGGAAACAGGGATACAAAATGTATACTGTATTCTTACTTTATCAAATATTTTTGGGCATGAATCTGAAAAATACACTAGAAGAATTAGAATTGGGAGGGATGAAACCCTTTTTAATGGTCACACATGCAGAGCACACAGCACACACAGTGAAATTTGGCCTCTGCATTTAACCCATCCTAGTACCAGGAGCCTAGTACTAGGAGAAAAAGGGAATGGGGAAATTGAGATGAAAAGAGACATATTTATATGCACTGAAGCACATTTAGTAACCAACTCAGGTACATCGAGGGAATTAAAATGTAAGATTATTATAATATTATTTGGAAACCAGAAAAAGTTGCTAAAAAAGTCCCAAAAACGTGAAAGAAATGTTAAAGAAATTGCGGTGCTCGTATTGTTCACCATTCCCATATGTTTCTGACGTGTCCCAAACTAAGAATGCGATGAGGTGTTTGAGGTTCTTAAAGAAATTGCTACATAAATATTAATTCCACACACATGGAAAAAAGCCACTGAACAAAAGAAAAAAATAGTGGTCAAAATGTGACCATGTCTGTACAAGTTCCTGAAGCTGTAATTAAAAGAAAAATGGGAGAAGAAGTAAATTGAGTGCAGTGGATACAATAAATCTATCATGTCTGTGTGTGTTCACAGCTGTGTGCATCGCCTGTGATTCATCTAAACATAATTCTCACCAGGTTTCTTCCTCCCTCTTGAATTTACACATTTGTATCAAGTGGAAATGGAAATGAGAGCTCTTCCAACACATGGAAGAAATCATGACTGACACTAGAAAGGTCAAGCTGATTTTAGGACGAATTTATTGGCAAAATAAAATGCTGTGGGTCTTGGCCCATCCATCCACCCTGACTACCTACCCTCTGCAGAGGCTCTCTCGGAAAATCCTAAGCTCTTTTAGGAAATGGAAACATATTGGAAAGGAAATGAGTTTATTATCACACCAAAAGCGCATACAGGGTTATTTGCCACATTTGAATCAAGTGTTACACAATCTGAATAATCCCAAAAATATTTGTGTAACGTTTATATGTCAAAATGCCAGCTTTCCCTTCAAGTCCTCTGGCATAATTACAGACTCTTTCTTTTACTATTACTGTTGGTAAATTATTCTTTATGTTTGGCTGAGAAAACTGATGTCTGATGACATGAAAATCATGCTCGTCTTCAAGTTATCCCAAGATTACAGGGGCAAGTATAGCTACCAGTTAAACGGCACAATTACTTCTGGTTCCAATTTAAAACAAATTAATCACACAAATATTTTCTTTCAGTTGTCTCCATTCACGTTTTGGAACTCTCATGCCATTTCAAGAACAATTTATTTTGCCTCTGGGTTAGGTGCCCATTAACTCTATTTGGTTTGATGACAGATTGGCATGTGAAAGTTTACCAGGCCGTACCCTATACTCCCTGGAGGTGTAAAACAATGTGCGGGTGAATACCTGCTTGTCCTTTCCTGTATACCGAAAGTGTTGATGAGGATCTGGGAATGCATTGTTGGCTCTACTGACACCAGGGAAGCAGGTTTTGACTTCAGAACTTTTTACCAGGTATCCAAAGTTGGCGGACGGGGCAGACCAAATACATAATGTAATAACAAATGCCAAAGTACCAGGTTTCACTGAAAAATATTTATTTGTGAACAATAGTGCATGACAAATTGCTAAACGTGAGTTAAACCTATTCTGCAGATGTACAATCGTACAGCAGATGTACTGTATATCAAGGTGTAATAACCTACATATTCTGTTGTAAGGCACTTAGTTTTAAGGAAGATTATAAGGTTATATAAAGGCATTGGTAGCACTACATACATTACACATACATTCCCTATGTGATACATAGGTAAAAATATACAGCAACACCACACAGTGAAAGGTTGCCAACTGAGTGAAAGTTTAAAATAACTCAGCCAGTAAATGTTTTAAAATTCAACTCAGGCTAATGTTGACACAACAAAACAGCACAATGCTATTTTTATCAATTTTTTTGTTCAAGTTACAAAATACACACACACACACACACACACACACACACACACCAGATTGTTTCCAACAAACCGACCTTTGTGATCTTAACAGTTATGTAAGTTATGCATGTCAATAGTGAAGCCAAACAGAATCAATATTTACCAAATTAAATAATTAATTATCCCTGCAAAATTATCAATTACTCAAAATGTTACAACTCGGCATTACTTAAAATGAAAACTTGTCATCAAAGTTATTCAACTTACTTAGGAGTAGCATGTCATTGTCTTGGATGGTTTAAAGGTCCCATGTCATGCTTTTCCAGTTATTACCCGTCCCCTTGTGTGTTATGAAGGTTTTTATACATGTAAACGGTCTGCAGAGTCAAAACCCTCAAAGTACACCCTGTAGCGAGTAAAACTCTAACACAGAAAATACCTCCCCAAAACACCTCGTTGGAGATACGTCACTGTCCATTGATTCTTCCGGGTAACTCATGTCATGCGTTACCCGGAACCAAATGGACCAGTCCGTGGAGCCGTTACGTTACGTCCGCGGAGCCGTTACGTTAAGCCCCCGCTGATTGGTCCAAATTGACCAATCCACGGACTTCCTCACACACACACAGTGCATGCGGCTCTGCTGATCTCTCCTCCCTGGCTGCAGGCTGATAACAGACAGTTGGGATCGCTGCGAAATTCTCTCTGCAGACCAAGGGCGCCGGAAGCGGGGGGGCCAGGGGGCCATTGGCCCCCCCACTTTTCAGCCCTGCCCCACATTTTAGCAGCAGCAGATGCCGCGGAAAACTGTACAAATCCCGTTTCAATAATTCCCCTCTACTCTAAAGTCGCATCTAAAACGCGATCTGATCTAGCTGTGCATATTTTGTTATTTTTGATTGTTATATTAAATCTCACTAGCTACAGGCATGTTTGAATCTTGTAAAGGGAAGATGACAGCTCTCACTCGCCACTCTACTGTTCCTCAGCGCCGCTCCCCCTCCCTCCCACTG
>NW_011359157.1:0-3332 GCF_000735185.1 Notothenia coriiceps
TACCCTGAACTTTAACTATAATTCAACTGAAAAACCAATTTAAAAAAAAAAAAAATATCGTTTTATTTCAATTACGTTGTTTTCGTAATCGTTGCAAGCCATAATCGCGATCAAAATACGATTAATTGAGCAGCCCTAACACAGAGTACAGCGAAATTCCAAGCATTCCCGATGGTGCAATCCCACATAACAGACAGTACAGGTATAACTTTACTTATAAAATTGGACCTATGATACATTGAACAGTACGCTTACAAAACATTACCAAACAAATACAAGAGCAATACGGTCAAAATGTAAACAAGTCAATAAGTAAGTTATTGCACATGTATTTATCGGTGCAGTTGATGATTACAGAACTAGAAATAAATATGTGTTCTAAAGACTTGATCCATTAAAGTGTTATCGTGCTCTCAGCGTCTCCTCACCTGTCCCCTCCGTGTCCACCTGGATGCCGAGCACCCTCAGGTACGACGCCCTGATCCCGACGCCGGCGCTCTTCTCGTTTCCTCGAGCTTTCACCGCCGCCATCTTCTTGATCGAGTAAATGCCAACGATGGTCACTCTGTTGCCCGGGACGACGCGGTCACAGAGGTACCTGCAGGAGGAGGGAACAGGTTTTAATTCATCTCCATATGTGTGTGTGTGTGTTTGTGAGTGTGTCTCTATGTGTGTGTGTGTGTGCGTGTGTCTCTGTGTGTGTGAGTGTGTCTCTATGTGAGTGTGTGTGTGCGTGTCTCTGTGTGTGTCTATGTGTGAGTGTGTGTGTGTGTCTCTATGTGTGTGTGTGTGTGAGTGTGTGAGTGTCTCTATGTGAGTGTGTGTGTTTGTCTGTGTGTGTGTGTATGTCTATGTGTGCGTGCGTGTGTGAGTCTCTATGTGTGTGTGTGTGTGTGTGAGTGTCTCTATGTGAGTGTGTGTGTGTGTGTGTGTGTGTGTGTGTGTGTGGTTTTGGGGTGTTGGGAACTTTAGCCCTGTGGGATGATTGGAAGATTTACACACTAAAGTGCTGCAGGGATGATCTGGAAGTTAGCATTGTCAGGGTTGACTCGACTAAAAGCCAATTGGATTCTTCCATTGGATTTGGCAAAATAATCTCTGTGGCACTCACACCTTTATGATACTTACACGTTTTGTCCAGCAGGATGATCTCCACATATTAACACCACTTTGTTTTGAGGCGTAGATGCAATCTCCAGAAGTAAAAAGCTAACGTTAGGCTATAAAGGAACTACGTCAAGGTCACATGACTTCACATCACCACAGCTAGCTAAAGGCGGCTAATGTTGGGCTATAAAGGAACTACATCACCGTCACATGACTTCACATCACCACCGCTAAGCTAAAGGTGGCTAATGTTTGGCGTGATGATGTTTACTCGTCTTATTTAGACACTTTAGCTTCCGCCGTTTATAAGACCAGTAAAAGCATCAGACATTCACGAGTATGGTAAGTAATGACATATTTTATCTTGAACATCTTGTTAGCTTGTATTAAACAAAGATTATTTTTCAGGCATTTTACAAAATAACTCATTTAATTTATTTTTCGGCCACCAGTACCTTTATTAGAGATACAAAATAAAAAAGGGAAGACAGAGAGGTTTACATATGTTAATGGTCCCCGGGTTGGAATCACACTTCGCTCCTCCGAAGGGGGGTCTGTACAGGATCTACAGAGTGAGCCTGATGTGATTCTGATTTTAATTACATAAAAGGGTTCTTAATATTGCACCTTCCTAATAGTGAGGGACTGGAAGAGGCCGATTAAAAATAAATATCAGAGGTGCAACAGAGGCCAACATATCCTGATATCAGTTCTGTTATGACCAAACTAAAACACCACCCCATTTCCCATAATGCAACTTCTTAGCTTTTATATATACTGTATATATAAATATTTTCATTATTTCTCCAAAATGGCTGACTCCATAGTCAGCAACCTTTGTACATACACCTTTGATAATCTTCAAAATTAATAAAACATTGGATCAATTTGAAATGTAATTTCCCATCTGTGTGAAGCCATTAAAGTTATTTTTTAAAATACTTTTTCAATAATCTTTTAGGTTTAACAAATGATTTTAATTAGTGACTGAATAAAATTGCAAACTTCTCTTTATAATATTAATAACATATATAAAGAAAATCCTAACATGAAATGTAAGGATTTTCAGCTTATTTCCCAGAATGGTTGTTTTTGTCAGATTTCACAAAAAAGCCTCGGGAGATTCATGGCCATGATTATTATTTTTAACTCCAGGACTCTCATTTTAGCAGCAATTACGCAAATGCATATTTTCAAATCTATCCATCTATTTGTATTTAATGTTCTTATATATAATCCTTCTGTTTGCTCAGACCTATGCTGAGTTTATACTGTTGTTTCATGTTGCCCACTGCAGTGCAGAGAAGTTACTCTTCTAAACACATATATTTATACATATATTTGTTTCAAAAGTATAACTTTGCAAAGTAATAATTCATGCATGATAGGGATAAAGAGTCTTGCGAACTCATGTAACCATTCCTTCTTTTGAAATGACCATTTTGTTGGATGGATAATAGTAACTGAGAATATGTGCCATATGTCAATGACCAGGACTGACCGGCATATAAAGAGCAATACAGAGATGTGAAAACCCAATAACTCATATGGAATATCACTTTTTTAAACAGTATATACATATATCACTAACACACTGCTAAATGTCTCGCTGGGTGTTATGAAGCTCTAGTTAGCAGCTTAGAGGGGGGGGGGGTCACACAGAGAGTGACTGTTGACCCCCTCTTCACCCACTGTCATCGCTCAAGTGTGTGTGTGTGTGTGTGTGTGTGTGTGTGTGTGTGTGTGTGTGTGTGTGTGTGTGTGTGTGTGTGTGGGGGGGGGTTCAGCTGCCGACAGTAGCAAATAGCCCGTCAGAGGACAGACCTGAGAGCAGCGGCGGACACACACACACACACACACACACACACACACACACACACACTGAATTACTTAATAAGTAACAAGGAAGTGTTTTACTCCAAAATTAAACATTAAAAGGTTAAAGCAAACAGGAACACATTCTAAAATTACACTTTAATATATTTAAGAAGAGATTAATTGAAAGTTCCAAATAATTCTTATTAGATTACACATCTTTTATGGAGTGGTAAGGAGCATCTCGGCTTCTGACAGGAAGAGACCGAACAGACTGAAGAAGGCCGGCTCTGTCCTGGAGGCTCCTCTGAAACTGTGGAGGGGGTGGGGAACAGGAGTAACCTCTCATCATGTCCCCCCCCTCCAGGACACCCTGTCTGCACTGTGCAGCTCCTTCAGTGACAGGCTCC
>NW_011359158.1:0-1224 GCF_000735185.1 Notothenia coriiceps
CTGGGATCATTAAAATCAATCACAAAGAGTGAGAGGTTTGACATTATAATATTAACACCCATTAAAGGAACACTACACCCACAAAATGACCTTTAAATAGAAATGACTCCTTCCTTAACAACTAAAACACAAATACAAAAGCATTGCAACAAATACAAAAACTCATGACTATGAACTCTTCTGTGTGATGTAGCAGTTTTAGTTTTCTTTCTCTTACCTTTGATTCTTAAGATAGTCTCTGATAATCTCTCCGCTAGATCAGTTCTGTTCAGGTCCATTAAAACCTCCCTGGTCACCTCCACAGACTGCGGACCACAGGTCTCCACCATCTGATCCACTAGCTGGAGAGCACTTTCTTTCCAATTGGGATATCCATAACGGAAGGATATGCTCTTCTGGAAGTACGTGACCTGCAGCAACCACTGAAATCTGTCGAGCTCATCATCACTCAAATCCTTCAGAGTTTTCAAAAGGATCTCTTTCTCTGCTGCAATTTGTGCCTGACATTTTTTACGGATGTGTAAGAAAAGGTGTTATTTCTCTATGGAAATGAATTTTACTTTGTTTTCATTTCTTCAGTCAGTGTTTCAGACAAGAGGATTTTATAAAATGTTTACAAGATCTCTCAAGTCAAAGACACACTAACATCTGTTCTATTAAGTATGTTTAGCTTTTTTCTTCACAAATGCACTTTTTCTTTGAGTGTTCAGACTTAAGTCTGCTAATCTGATCAGAACATCAGTGGAAGAAAAATCATTTTGACAGAAGAGATCAACCTTAAAAATGGTTTAGTTTAGATCATCATTGTTAAGTTCAAGATGGATATGGTTAACAACTTGCATCTATTGAATGAAAGCTGTGATGTGTAAAGTCAGACTCACTCCCTCGGACTGTGCAGGTCGATGTTCATCCACAGAGTACATCTCTGAAGAGAGAAAATAAAGTGAATGTCTAACACACAAGATCCCAGCAACTAAACTAAACTACTTAAATGTAAAACATTCTGTTTTTTGTTGAGACTATGTGTCGGTGGCATTTGATGGTATTTTAATTATTTCTTTAATGTTTGTATAGATTCCTGTCCCATGTTTTTTTTATACTTCACATTGTTAATTACGACAGATTATTTTTTATACTGAAATATAAAATGTATGTGATGTGAGGTTTTTTTTCTTCTTTGTCTTACCTTTGAGTTCTATGTTTGTCAACCTCTGCCTCAGATCA
>NW_011359159.1:0-1085 GCF_000735185.1 Notothenia coriiceps
GGTCGTGTCCAATGTAGCCAGTGTAGTCTTTGATCCAACTATTGAGTTTTGAGTGATTAGGCACATGACCTGGAAGGTATTGAAGCAATAAGCTAATCGTCATCAAAATATTAATATTAATATATTTAGAGTATTAAAATGCAATACAAATAGGTGTGTCCTATGCAGCCAGTGTAGTTCTTTGACCCAGCATTTATTTTTGAGTGATTAGGTCACATGACCTGGAAGGTATTGAAGAAATAAGCTAATTGTTCCCATCAACATATTAATATAAAAATATTTAGAGAGCTAAAATGCAATAAAAAGAGGTGTGTCCTATGCAGCCAGTGTAGTTCTTTGACCCAGCATTTAATTTTTGAGTGATTAGGTCACATGACCTGGAAGTTATTGAAGCAATAGCTAATTTTTCCATTCAAATATAAGTATTAATATATTTAGAGTATAAAATGACAATAAAATAGGTAGTGTCCTATGCAGCCAGTGTAGTTCTTTGACCCAGCATTATTTTGAGTGATTAGGTCACATGACCTGAAGGTACTTGAAGAATAACTATGTTCCATCAACATATTAATATAAAATATTTAGAGTGTTAAAATGCAATAAAAGAGGTGTGTCCTATGCAGCCAGTGTAGTTCTTTGACCCAGCATTGATTTTGAGTGATTAGGTCACATGACCTGGAACGGTACTGAAGAAATAAGCTAATTTTCCATCAACATATTAATATAAAAATATTTAGAGTGTTAAAATGCAATAAAAAGAGGTGTGTCCTATGCAGCCAGTGTAGTTCTTTGACCCAACATTGTATTTTGAGTGATTAGGTCACATGACCTGGAAGGTACTGAAGAAATAAGCTTAACTTTCCATACAATTATTAATATAAATATTTAGAGTGCTAAAATGCAATAAAAAGAGGTGTGTCCGTATGCAGCCAGTGTAGTTCTTTGACCCAGAATTTATTTTTGAGTGATTAGGTCACATGACCTGGAAGGTATGATGAAATAACTATTGTCCATCAACTATTATTAATATAAAAATATTTAGAGTAGTTAAAATGACAATAAAAAGAGGTGTGTCCTATGCAGCC
>NW_011359160.1:0-3677 GCF_000735185.1 Notothenia coriiceps
GTCATTATCGGCCGATATTCACTCTAAATAGTTTGATCGGTGCTCTCTATAAAGGCCGATCAGGAGAGCTGGAACTGATCGATATGGACATAAACACGAGTGAAGTATAACTGGACGCGAGAGAGAGATCAGATCAGCTGCTGAGTCTGACGGAGACACGCAGCTCTGGATGATCACCTGAAGCTCCGCCCTCTGTTTAGCGAGCTGACCGGACAGCGCAAAATGCGTATATGAAGTGTCATGAATGCAGGAAATCATACCCTCGTGGGGGCGCGCTCATGTGATTGGCTTAGAATGAAGGAGACATCTGATTGGCTATAGATAGAAAAAATTACAAGTACGAATCGGGTGACCGTCAGGGGAGTCTCAAAAAACCCACACACGAATGCACAGCAATCCATGCACAGAAAGCGGTTTGTGTTTGCAGGTTCAGGGGATTTAAACGGGAAATAAATATGTGTGGATCAAAAATACACATGTAAAACTTTTTTCTGTATTTGGATTTTATTTACATGTAGCCTATATGAAACGGAACACATGTGCATTGAAAAACACAAGTGTGGATCCGGAAATACAAGTGTGAATCCTTTTGCGGATTTTGTGCATGTGTGTATTATGAGACTGTTCTGAGCCCATATTTCCCAGTTGTTAAACCCTGCTTTCACAAAACTCCCATCCCTGATCTTGGCAGCACTGACAAGCTTCTTTTCTATAGCAGAGCAACAGAAGAAGCACACCGCATTATCACTTTCTCTTATATAGTGAAGCTTTTTTATAGACTGCTTACACTAAAATGCTAACTCAAAGATTGTAACTCAAAATTCCCTTCTCGTGTCCCTGTTGGGAGCGCAGGCCATATAAACTTTGTTTTTTACACATATATGTGCAAATATAAGAGGGAACCAGCCCAAGCAGAGATTTATAAATAAAACCCAACCAATGGGAAAGTCTGCGTGCAGACAAAGATGGCCAATTAGCAGCAGCATACAAAGTGCAGTGGTGTACACGATATCCACATCCAGTAACAAAACGTAATGCACAGTGGCACACAGTATAAGATAAGATAAGATAGTACTTTGTTGATCCCAATTTGGAAAATGTTTGCGTTGCAGCAGTATAAAAAGACATAGCAGCAGTATCCAAACTCTTTACAGTATATGTATATACGGTTTGTTGTAGTTTCCTTTTTATGTGTTTTTTTTTGTTAAATATTTAGTCGTATTGCATTTTCAGAACCTTGGTGTGAATTTTTTCAAGTGCACCTCTATTAGTTTGTTCACTGAAATACTTGAGAAGTCAAAATGTCCCTAAAGAAAAACGTAATACATAAACAAAAATAAATACAAAAGTTCTATATTTGAGACAATTAAAGAGTTTTAGTAAGTGGATTTAGCGGCAACATTTAATACATCATCCTGCTAGCGCCTAAAAAAGCAGTAAATTAGTTTATTGTTGTTATGTTATATTGCTCTAAATTGTAATTAAGCTTTCTTCAGACAATAGGTATTGTAGGGTTATCATATGTCACTCTGTCTCAAGAGATTTGCCACTAATGACTACTGACAATGTGTGAGCATTGAACTTCACTATTACATTGCTGGTGACTGTGAGAGGACGCTGGCACGGTCTGTTGTCACTTCTCCCTCGTAGCCTCTTTTAGCTATTTTCACCAAGGATTCTATTGCTTTTTGTTGTTGTACGGATTCTATGGATGCTTATACCAACTATAACCCGACAATACTCCACTGTCCTGCAAATCCCTCGTCGGCTGGACGAGCTACTAACGTTTAAGATACGAGTGGTTACTAAGGTTAGCCGCTACGCCAGCAGCGACACCTACCACAAACAGATCGTTCTGTGTTTCTGGCTCTTTCCCCATCTCTGGTCGGCAGGTCCATGGCAAACACAAACAGCTACCAACTCTGCATCTGTCCTGACGCTAAAGTACTCCATCACGCAGCTGCTCGAGTTAAGACATTACAGCACTCCAAACTGTATCTCAGCACTTAAACAACTTGGAATTATATGCCGACGCCGCTACATCCACAGAAGCTCCCGTAGAGAGTTTGTTTATTCCCAGTCAGGAGACTCCATTCCATCACTCTGGTCAACTGAGCGCACTGTCACACTATTAGCACGTCATCAGACTACCGCTGCTCCTGGAACTAGTAGTAACTCTGGAAACACCGCAAGACTTCTACACACCAAGTGGGACAGAAAATGTGAAGTGGATTTCAGCCTACTACTTCCTCTACAAACCACCGCTTCATCAAGCCTAAAAATAGAACTATTTAACACACAATCCCTCACTAATAAATCATGTCTCATTCGTGGTCACATCCTAGATAGGGGAATTTACTTAATGTGTCTTACTGAGACCTGGCATCAGCCAGAGGCCTTTTGAGTCCTAAATGAAACCTGTCCTCCTGGCTATAATTACCTGGAGAAAGCCCGCCACACTGGTCGCGGTGCAGGCTTAGCCGTAATACACCGCAGTGAGCTGAAACTGACCCCCTTGTCTCTTCCTGACCTATCCTCCTTTGAATACCTTGCATTCAAATGCAAACCCCCTTTCCCCATGACTATTCTTCTCATCTACCTGCCACCCAAACCAAACCCAGACTTCATCTCAGAGATAAATGAACTTCTCTCTTCAGTCTGTACCACATCTGCAAATACTGTCATACTCAGGGATTTGAACATCCATGTTGACCCCCCTTCCCGCCAACCTGCAGCTGACTTCCTACAACTACTGGATTTTCTCAACCTCAAACAGCATGTGGATGTCCCCACGTACACCAGGGGGCACACGCTTGACTTGGTCATCACTGACTCGGCCCCCATCACAAATCTGTTGGTGTACGATCTGGGAGTGTCGGATCAAAAGGTTGTTTCAATGGAGTTCAAATTGTCTCACCTCATCAAGCCCAAGCGTCAAATCCATTTCAGAAATCAACACAAGCATCATGACTTTGGACCTGCAGCAAATCCGCCGTCATCCGACCCCTTCTCAAAAAAAACACCCTAGACCCAGACGTCCTCGCTAACTACAGGCCCATCTCCAACCTCCCATTTCTTGCCAAGGTGCTGGAAAAAGTAGTTGCCGCCCAGCTTCAGGACCATCTCCAACTAAACGGCCTCTTTGAGAAACTCCTGTCCGGTTTCCGTTCCGCCCACAGCACTGAAACAGCTCTGGTCAGGGTCACAAACTACCTGCTGATGGCGGCTGACACTGGTTCCCCATCTCTCCTCGTCCTCCTGGATCTGACTGCAGCATTCGACACTGTCGAACATAACATCCTCCTTCAGCGCCTCCAATACACCATCGGACTCTCTGACTCCGCCCTGAGCTGGTTCCAGTCCTGTCTGGAAGAACAGAGTACGTCTCCTTGGGAGGTGCGAGGTTCCATTCACACCCTGTCACCTGTGGTGTCCCTCAAGGGTCGGTCCTCGGGCCCACTCTGTTAAGATAAGATAGAGCTTTATTGTCTCCCTTAGGAGAAATTTGTCTTGGGCATCGAGATAATAAACATAAAACATTCAGGTCAATCAGTCATAGATACAGAACAGAAATCACATATCACATGGTAAAGAAACAAACAAGAAACATACAGGTACAGCACTTTCCCTATTGCACATATCCCTATTGCACATACATAATCAAATTGCACTTTCCC
>NW_011359161.1:0-462 GCF_000735185.1 Notothenia coriiceps
TACATTAGGCCTACAGAACTAACAGGTCGGAAAGGTGTTGCATTTCGCCAAATTGCGGGGGGGGAAGGTTAGTGTGAGCCCTGCGCTTGGTGGTTCTCCGCCAGTTTCTTCACTGCGGGTTGCAGAGAACTTAGTTTCAGTCGCAGTGCACCTGAGGCCGTCAAGTTCAAGCGATTGCGGTACTTGGACTGTATGTGGAGGACCTGGCTGAATCCCTGCTCCACGAGGTATGTGGTTGGGAAAGCCAGAAGAAGCAGCCTCGCTTTCTCCCAGAGAGCCGGGTAACGCTGAGAGTATTTGACCCACATGTTGCCCCAGCCAGAGGTGCGGAAAATAGCCTGGGCCTCATCGTCACTCTGGATGTCGATGAGATGCTCCTGTATTGCTGGCTCGCATTCCGCCACGTCCGCCTGAAAGGGCTGCACCACCCAGGTGGGAAAATCGGGGTCCAAAAGATACTCT